>NC_135855.1:32260466-32560466 GCF_031162955.1 Sander vitreus
ATTTTCGTGAGTTTTTGAGAGGCAGAAGCCCCGCTTCTCCAAAGTCCATATGACGTTACCACAATACATTGCACGGCTGCTCATATATGGGAAGCAAGGAAATAACTAAACTGAATCTTGATGTCAAACTAGCCCCCTTAAAGAAAAGAAGCCGGACACAAGTAAAAGAGACACACAATCACACACACCGCCTCTCAGCCTCCACACAGACACTATACTATATACCATCATATACTAAAACGTCCTCCCAATTCCTCTGTCTTCTTCACACAGCACTGGCCCCCACCGAGCAGCAGCAGCCTTCTTGGCTGGCATGTGAAGACTGTAATTTTCCGCCACACTTCCCCTGCTGTTTGCTGGCTCTTTCCTTGGTGCCGTGGAGATAGCAAGGGAGCGAGCGGTGAACAAGGTGCGGGCCTCGCCAGCTCTCCTGCCTCCCTGCGATTATTAATGCAGCAGCAGCCAGAGTGGCTGCCAGGTTAAAGCAGCAATCAGCACACACTAAATAATATCATTCAACGCCTCTTTAAAAGGCAGACAGACAGAGCTGCAGTGAGACACAAACACAAAAACACACACACCAGCACATCAGCATGCACATGGATGAAAGACTGTGCCGGTGAATGGAAGAAACTAGTGTGTGCACGCACACACACACACACACACACACACACACACACACACACACACACACACACACACACACACACACACACACACACACATAAACCCACAGAAGCTATGAGTGGAGTGGATACTAGACGATTTAAGAATAAGTATGCAAAAGTATGCAGAAAAAAAGAGCATGCATCAAATATAGGCAGCAAGGTATAATTTAAATAAAGCAGGGCTTAAACGTACAATATGTAACTTTCTGCCACTAGGGGTCTCTCAACCACAACAATGGATGGTAAACACAGACGTTTGATGACGTTGGGAAGTTGCGTGGAATTAAGTTTTTATTGCTAAACACTATCGTTGATTAAAATGCATCTGTTCACGGACGAGTTTACCCATTCAAGTTTATTCACGTTACGTTTAGTAACGTTTATTCATGTCATGGTAATAAAATAGCTGCAGTTTCCCCAACATAATTAAGTTTTTCTTGATTCAATCTGTATTGGTAGCTAGCTGACCAGTTAGCTAGTGAGCCAGCAAGCTAACATTAGTGGCTAACGTTAGCAGGTTTTACCACACTATCACAGTATATTTCACATGCCAATGTCACGTTTTTGATTTTACCGGGCGGACGGGGTTTGTTGTAACGCTAGCTAGCTACTCAACGAGGCTGAGAGACGGGTGTGGGTGGGGATTGCAGGGGAAATCTCCGTGATGGCACGCACGTTCGATTGCTGTTGTCAGCAGCATGAGAACATGTCCCAGCTGCCAGATCTCCCCCTTCACTTTTCTATAATCTTAAAGGACAATTCCGGCGCAAAACGAACCTAGGGGTTATTAACAGATGTGTACCCACTCTGTCGCGCTCTGTGACATGTTTTCATGTTAATCAAATGAGTTTTTAGCTTGAAAGACGCTAGCGCAGACCGCCAATTAGCTTACAACGCTAGTATTCGGGGCACAGGGAACGTAAAATCAAATCACTATTTATACCACTAAAAAGGCTCGAAATATCACCAAACTTCAACGGCAGCATAATGAGGGTCCCTAAATGTGAACAAAGAGCTGCGGGAGCTCCGTGAAAGGGCTACAAGAGAGAGAGAGCTTTGGATTAATCACAAAATGATGCCTTTTGACAGAAAAAGCAGTGTTTTCTGTGACATTGTATGATTTACAATTACTCTCGAACGTAGCATCTGGGTGCCACGTTTTGACGGAAGTTACGAGTAACTAGATGGTGAAAGGTTATATGACTAAATGAAACGTGATGTGTCTGAAAATAAAATAACAGATTTCTCTGGGTTTGTCACTTGATGGAAACATTTGGGATAGTGTAACTACACAACTCAAAAAAATATATAACATAGGTATGGTCGTTTTTAGACATTTTAATGCAGAAAAGTTACATATTTATAACATTTAATGATTAATAGTGATATGATTAATAATTTTCATGTCAAAATTGGGATTTGGGAAATAATGCAATTTCCAAATCACATGAGCAGTGATTTAATCGTAACTAACTAAATTTACTTAGCAGTAGTTAAAGGTCCAATATGTAATATATTTACTGTAATACATCCAAAAATGAAGTTGAAATACAATATTTTCTGACAACAATGCTAATGCCAGTATTTTCTCCTTTTGAAATTTCCGTTCCGTGATGGACTTTCTGTTTGTGTTTTGGCTTGTGTGTTGTTATCAACAACAACTTGGTCAAGTTACTTCCAAAATGTAATACATTATTGATTACAAGTTACTGTAATTTTTCTGCTTAGAATTACGGTAGGACTTCGCTGTCCTCCCCACCCAACAGACAGACACACTTTCTAGGCTTAGAATTACGGTAGGAACCGCTAAAAACACCGCTGGTGGAGATGAAGGCAAGGTAGTGTTATTTTTTGCGGTTCCTACTGTAATTCTAAGCCGAAGAAGTATGTCTGTCCGTCGGATGCAGGGGACGGCGAGGTTGTTGTGTTTTTAGCGGTTCCTACCGTAATTCTAAGCCTAGAAAGTGTGTCTGTCTGTCGGGTGGAGAGGACAGCGAAGTCCTACCATAATTCTAAGCAGAAAAAGTGTGTCTGTCAGTTGGGTGTGAGTGTGAGCATGGGCTTACAATTGTCAATATAGCCAGCATCTAACGTTAGCTACTCCGCTGTGCTGTGAAGTAATGTCTGGCTATGTGAGTGTAAGTGTCAGACAAGCAACATTGTTGTGGATGCTGCGGTCTCAGCCTGGCAACCCCCGTGAACTTCATGTCTGGGAAGGGGCGGGGGAGAGGACTCTCCAGTATTTTGAATTTGTACTGCAATAACTAAACACTAAACAACTCAGTATTACATATTGCACCTTTAATAGATGCTATTTTGAGTTGGCAAAACAACAAAAAAGCAACTCTTGGCTTTTACCTGGTTTATAACAGTGTCTGCACTATTTAGGTCTGGCCAAAGATGCTTTTGTCAAAGAAGATACACCACTGTATAATTTTGATATCTGAAGAAAATAAGCAGTAGCTTGTGTTATTTTGTTGTTCAAAAAAAGACCAACACAGTAGCGAGTCTTTTTCTACATAGATAATCTTAATCACCTCACATACATTTCAGACTTCAGGTGTATATATAGCTTGGTAGTTGTAGAGAATAACTGACAGACAGCTTGTGAACAGAGTTTACGAGATCCTGTAATTTATTTTATTTTTTTTACATCCTATTATTGTTTTAAGCTCATCACATCAAAAGCTATAAAATGTAGCTTTAGTAGTTCAGGCTGTGAAGCTATAACGTTAACTCAAGTACTGTATTTACAGTGCAGAGCTGTCAGCAGTATCAGAAGCCAGAGGCCATTATGCTGCCGCACTTATAAATATATTGCCACTTTGAAAGGTAATGATCACATTTGAAGATAAATATTTTAACTAAATGTTATTTTTTTTTATAGAAAACTTATCAAGTGTACGTAGACCTTTACTTTCCTCTGACTGACTGGTCGGAAAGAGAAACCTGGAAAGACCTCAGACACAAGCAACAGCATTTTTTTCTTTCCATCAGATTATTTTCACTTATAAACAAAATACATTTTTGATAATGCTTGATACTACACACACATATCTCCCTCAACAATATGTAGACCTCAAACACAGGCCTGTGGTTTAATTAAGAAAAAAAATCATCACTATTTTAATCAAAAGTATAATACTGGTCAGAAAAATCGCAATCAGATATTTTCCTCAAATCATTCAGGTCTAAAGTAAAATACTCATTTAAATAACACATTATACACATTAAATGCACATTGTTCCACCGATATACCCTGCAAATAATCAATAACTGATGGCTTATCAATAAGCACTTTAATATTGATAATAGCTCCCTAACAACTATCACAAAACAGTATGTAAAATGTATAAAACATAGTGTGTAATAAGTTATGTTTGATTTAAAATGTCTGTGCTCCTTCTAAAACTAACTGAAGTACTTTGGGGGAGGTGGTGCCTGTCAGGTGGTGCATGGTGAGAATGGAAATCAATGGAAAGGGGGTTGAAGTGTAAACGGATTATTAACACTGTGTTCTGTGCCCGTTTCACTGTATTACATACCGCTATGATTCCCAATAGATGACCTGAAGCACAATAGATTTCTAAGCGTAAGCTCTGCAGAAATCCATTGGTAATTTCAGCCTGATCAATTATCCACTCAAGCTCATCACATTCTCAGTTTAGCTTGTTTAGATGTGTTGCTGTTTGCCACAATGTCAAACGAGTTACTGTAGTTGAGTAGATGTTGAGAGAAACTACACTTCACTTTTAACAGTCTGTGCTATCAAGTTGTTTACAACTGCTACTTACAAATGATCTAGTTTAATTTCAAGAAATATAATTCACTTTTAATCATTCATGAAGTAGTTTACCTGCCATGAATGATGTTGAAATTGTGTGGAAACAAGCCTCTAAGAGACTACTGACTAGATTGTTTTTGGTTGATAATGATCCATTAAGCCATTTCACCCACACCAAATTGGTCTATTAATCTAATTTTGCACAAAACATGAAAGGGAATATTTACAACTCATTTTGTGGACGTCCAGTCCTTTCTGCTCGTCCATTAAAACTATAACCACTTAAGCCGCCTACACATGACCCGCGGTAAAAATGCAAGGTAAGGCACAGAGCAGAGAGGCAAAGCACAGGTATACATCATCATTGCTTATAGAAATTGGTTGCGCCTTGAAAGGTCAGCGGCAACGAGGTCAAAGTTGAAATAATTTGAACTTTGAGTGTTGCGCTCGGCGGCAATTCCGAGCGATGCACGATCCCAAGGGTAGCACTCCGTCTAGTTGGGCGGCACCACTCTCCCCATACGAAAACAATGGAACGGCCAGTGCAGAGCGGTTTTACTGCGGATCATGCGTAATTGGCTTTAGGCTGGGAAGTAATGTTTAACTAAATTCACAGTCCTATTTGATATGTTACAGTATGGTGGTGTCACATTGCATGTGCATTCGCAAAACAGGGTGTGCCTGAGAATATCCATATAATATTATCTATATTATTAGAGACACTGTTAGATGTGTAAGCTCAAATTTAGAGTTGTATATCGAGGTGCGTATTTAAATAAGCCAGGGATTTTACACTTTTATTTAAGCCAGTATAAGTTTACATTTTGGCAAATTGGAAAAATTCAAACCATGCCAAATTAGCTGTTAGAATTTTCTGTTTGCAATGTACCCATGGATGCACAGACAACTATCACTGGATTACTTTAACACTGAAGACAACTTAAAAATTGTGATTATTGTATGATTTCTAAGCAGATTCAGGGACGCATATTCATGATGGACATCTTTAAAAAATATGTGTATCATGTCTTTGTGTACAGATTTCACTGAGTTATGATTTATAGGATCAGTGCCATTTCTCATGCAAATTGCAGCAATCTGGCAGTAAGTGTTTTTACCTTAATTGCCTCCATGAGTGTCACAGCCTTTGCTGCAGCTGTTGACCGTCTTGGTAAATGGGCAAAATCAGCAGGCAAAACTACAACAACGGAACTACTATAACATGTCCCATTCACTTTACGCTGTATCTTTACCTCTGGTCTCTCCCTCCACGCACCCTTGAACTCTCCCGGGGAGGAGTGCCAAAGTTTGAAAATTTCGGGAATAGACCATTCTACATACGTTGACATCTAAGTGCTGTTCACTAGCCACTTCTACATAGTATTGAAAATGTGACCATCCGGTTTTTATGGTAACTGCCACTTTTGCCACAAAATGCTAATGCTAATCTAATGGCCAGTGACTGTGATTGCAATACTGCGATGCTAACCACACAAATCCTTTACCGAACTTCTGTTTACAGTCTAGCTACCTCTTTGGCCGCCCTCTCACATAAAGGGAGCAAATCTGCCTGCATTCTCTGTTTGCTGACCATTGACTATAAAATGAACAGTCATGGTGCTGACCTATGTTTTACTTTGACCTCTTCGCTCTTATGACCGCCACAGATTTATTATTCAGACTCTGAACTTTCTTGGATCTTAGCTATTTATAAGTCTTCAGAAGATACAAAGGGAACCTCATCTGTGATCCACGGATTACGGGTGAATTTCATCTCAATGTCTGACCAAGCATCTATGTAATGTATGTCTCGCCTGTGCAGAATGATGGTATAAATGTACAGATAACACTGCTGCTGTATCAACTCTATTCTCACTGGGAGGTTTGTTTCTCACATTGCCAAAACATCTCTCTGACTAGGCAAGAGAAGCTTCTATGATCATTAAAACAAAATCACTTGTAAATTAATCATAAAGTTATGAAGAGAATGTCTCTGACATCTGAAAATGTGTCTAAAGTGTTCATATTATGCTCATTTTCAGGTTCATAATTGTATTTAGGAGGTAGTACCAGAATAGGTTTATGTGGTTTAATTTTCAAAAAAACACTATATTTTTCTTGCTGCAGCTCCTCTTTTCACCCTGTGAAGAGTGAGCTCTCCGTTTTAGCTACAGAGTGAGGCATCGCACTTCTGTTCCATCTTTGTTGGGAGTCGCACATGCGCAGTAACTAGGTAAGCACTGCTAGCTAGGAGGTTGCAGAGTATGAGGGAGTGCCATGCTAGCAGCTAGGTGAGCATTATAACGTGTTACAAAGTGACGCATGTTTGTCACTGAAGTAAAGGCTGGACTACAATAGAGCTGTTTGGAGCAGTTTGCGAACAGTGTTTTTTTCTGGAAGATGGTAAGTCCCTTTTGGGGTGCAACCTATAATGTGCACAAAAAGATATATAACACAATAAAGGAAAGGGAAAAGCATAATATGAGCACTTTAAGTAGATTTCTTGGTGATCATGTTTGCATTTGGTCAACATTTCTTTGTTAAGTCCTCAAACATCACCTATATATGATTTGGACAAGATGATAAGATACAGGAAAGACAAGCATTTAGACCATAGATTTTTAATCCAAAATGCTTACCATCACCTACTTCCAATTTCTTAGTTGTGAGGATTTGCTGATTGTCTAACAGTTTCTGAGAAGAGGAAAATTCCCTACAGTATTTTAATAGTGTTTTTTTATAAAGTTTTCCAATTCCATAGAATTACAGGCAACTGCTATGGCATAAAAAGTTTGAAGTGACAGAGTGAGACGTGTGCCTACATAGTTGGTGTTGTTGAGGAGCTTGCTAATACTGACTTAAGTGCTCATTAATTAAAGGCTAAAACGATGACTCAATTGGAGTACTATTAAAGAAAATGTATTATGGAGTAAGTAGATGACTTCATATTGTCTTGTTTGTTTGCAAACTCATCCAGGTAGAAAAAGACCACATTAAACATACTGAGCATTGTCTGCTGCGCAGTATGCATTCCAAACCAAACTATAATCCAAATTTTGGGGCAGAGCGAATAGTCAAACACCCTGAATATGTTGTGCATTTGTATCTGTATCTCACTGATGTTCAGCATGAAGGAAGGATCATCTGAAAGTTATGTGAAAAGAGGGTCCAATATAACTTATAAAAAGAAGGTTCTGGGTGAAAGGTTTCAGTTTCAGTTTCAGTTTCAGTTTTGGTTTGTACAAACTCAAAAACCTGTAGAAGAAATCCTCTAGGTAACCAGACATGGTGTGGTATTTACACCCAAGCCTGATGTTAAGTGAACAGATAAAGAAAAAGCATCTGCAGAGGAGGTGAAGTGTGGTAATTCTTTAGTGCTCTGCACTTCTACAAATATGATGGGATTGAGCGATGCAAAGAAATAACAACAAAGAATAGCATTTAGACAAAGAGCAATGTTGAGTGAAGAGAAGGTGTGAGCAGGATAGGTGGGGGGGGGAAGCTTGGTGATTGTGTTGAGCCATCCATGGTGAGAGAGCAAGTGTTTTTCCTGCTCTGAGAGAGGGGAAGAATAGTCGCTGGGCAGATAGATGGAAGGAAAAAGCGTTGCTGTGGCACTGATAAAGTGACTGAGGACCGCTACTGCCACACTTGGACAATTCCAGACACAATCTTCTCCCCTCTTTTCTTCGCTTTCCCACAATCTTCTCCCCTCTTTTCTTCTCTTTCCTATGCTGCCATAGGAGTGTGCCACACACACACACACACACACACACACACACACACACACACACACAAAGTCTCTAAAAGATGTAGGGTAAAGTAGGAGGGGAGCCACTTTGGGAAATAGTGAAGTCCTGACAACCTTTCATTAAACATACCAAATTAGACCCCCCACCCCCACCCCATCCCACCCCATCCCAGCCCCACCAACAAAGCTCATCCACCTCCACCTTATCTTTTGTAGTCCCCAGCCTGCAGATTCAGTATCTCAGGTCTGTCATTGGAGGGTATCTCTTGAAGCTTGTGAGCTAGAAACAGTTTCTGATCTGCACTTGCACATTATCACTGGGGTGTAAAAAAACCTTCAGTCTGTACACCACAAGCTCAGCTAAGGGGGGGGAGACATTAGCACAAAAGGTTCACAGTTGACGGCATGCAGATTTGCTGACGCCTGTAATAAAATAAGGCCAGCCGGGTGTGCAAGAGTTGACATTGCATATAGGTGTACAGCCGGGCATCTGCATAAAGAGCTTCTGCTTCTGCCAGCAGCCATCATGGCCTCGACAGATTAGAAATTGTGTGTGTAGGGATTCACCGCAAATAATGAGAAATGAGGTTTAAATTGTAGCTCAGGCACTGTGAAAAAATGGGCCCTGTCAATATGTGGTGTATGTGATGCAGAGGGGGGGGAGAAGCTAGAGAGCGTGTTAGAGGATTTAGGGGTGAGAGAGATAGGGAGAGACGGAGACAGAAGGAGAGAGAGAATGAGGGATCAGGGGATGACTTTGTTTTGGTTTACTGCTTATTACCATCATAATCCTTTGTCCTGTTTTCCACTCTGCAGTCCGGGCACACCTCTCGCCTCGTCTCTGCGTTAGACACTGTGATTGCCTTGTATTTAAGAAGCCTTCTGTGAGCCTCTGTTCCGACAAATGCTTTTCCAATACCAATCACAGCTGAGTGCACCTCATTTGAATCTGTGAAAGGGGTTTTGATTCCATCAGCAGAATGCTCCTCCAAGCGCGGCACAGACCATTCAATACTGTGGCAACGTGTGAAAGCCTGAATATTCTCACCTAGTATATGCACACACTGTAAAGGGTTTGGGCGAGGACTGCCAAGCCTCTTCAAACCGTGTTGTTCATTAATCCCCCTTTTATTCTCTACATAGGGCCTCATTAGCTGTTCTCCTTTCTGGCTTTTGGAAATTGTAAGCTGTTCTCCATGCGACTTTTAAATGTGTGATGAAACAAAAGTGTTTCACTGGTCGTAAACTTTGATGAGGAGTGAAAAAGACAAATTGTACACTCACCTGGTCAACCTTTAATCTGTACGTATACATTAAGTGTGTCTGTTTTTTTTGCGTCCGACTGCGTGCGGTACAGACCAGCTGCTAATATCTCCACTGCAGCAGCTTGTTGACCTTCAAACTTATCAGTGCATATCTTTTGTCAGAGCAATTCCCTGCCTTTTGGTCTGTGAGGAGTTTGGATAATGCATCCAAATTAAAATCTTTTGTAAATCCCATTGCTTGATTGCTTGAGAGCCACTGAGAGTTGTTCAACATTAATGGTGAAGGACTTCCTGATTCCCAAAGTCATTTTCTCTTCATTATTCAGGCATGTATTAGCACCTCTTATTTTCCACACAGAGATAACAGCCCCCTACTAAACTGCCTCATACAAAACAGTTAGCTCAGGAGACAAACAGTTTCTTCTGCGTCAAACACTTTCATCTGCGTCAGTGTCCCCAATGTTGGGTTTACATCTATCTTGGACCCTTTTTGTGTGTGGATCAACTTAAATGCAGCTTATTAAATCTTAAAGAGCATAACCAAATATACTTCCTTATGATGAATATGTTGTACTGCTTCTTAGGATGACTGGACTCGGATACACAGTATTTGTGATAAGATCCAAAAATCCTGTAAGATAGAGGAAATAAAAGCTCTAATCCAACACAAACTATGATCATACATTGAGGTGTGGTGTACATATAGCCACCTGCTGTGCAGAGATGTAGTGACATGTCAACGTATATCAACAATAGCCACACCAGCTGCCTGCTGTCATAAAGTCATCTGTGTGAAGATACGTACATGCTGAAAGAAAAAACAAAGCTATATGCAATCGAGGGTATGCACATGATGTCACTGTATGTGTAGTAACCAGGGTCACCTCCCCCGTGGGTGGCAAACACAACAGTCAGCATACGCTATCATGCATTCACATGAAGAAAATTGCTAAAATGGTTAAAAGCCATTTTGCCATGGACTGCAAAAACAGATTGTGAAAGAATTCAGGCAGAAGTTTATTTTTACAAAATGCTGTAGGCTAAAGAGAAGAGAAGCAGTGTGAAGTGTAAAAAAACCTAACCCAGCATAGTTTTCGGAATGAAACCTAATCAAATCAAATAATTTTTAGAAAATTGTCCCACAGACAACCAGAGTAAGTCCTTGTGATTTTGATTAGGCAGACAAATCCTACATTAGAAATGGACAAGCGTCTACCATCAGTTGTCAGTTAATTTAGGTACACCTAACTAAACCTAATGCAGTCTAATACAGCAGTTATGTGATACATCCTTCATGAGGGTTATAATGTTGTTGTTTTTGGAGGCTGCAGTTTGCGGTGCTATTGAACTCTATGGCACTATATGAAGAGTTGTTTATGATATTTAGACTACCATCATTGACATGAATGGGGTGGACACTGTTGTATTAGTGTAGTGTATTAGTATAGTGCTAGGTGTAGCTAATAAACTGGCAATAGTGTATTTTTTTTATTTTTTTTATTTTACCTTTATTTAACCAGGAAGAGACTCATTGAGATTAAAAATCTCTTTTTCAAGAGTGTCCTGGCCAAGACAGGCAGCAGTTCAACCACACATACAGTACATACAAACACAAAATACGCAAAAACACCAAAAAACATAAAACAACTGACACAGCAAATCTTTCAAAGTCAACCACAATCCTAAACACATCAGGCAAAACATCTGCAGCCAGATGTGGCTGCCTCCAAGTCAATCATCATCCTCTTAAAAGCGACCAATGAGACCAGCTCAGTAAGTTTCATGGATTTATGTAACTTGTTCCAGGCAGAGGGAGCAGCAAACTTAAAGGCCTTTTTTCCCAGCTCAGTTCTAACCTTTGGAACAGACAGAAGGAAAAGATCCTGGGAACAAAGATTGTAAGTCCCGGTACTATTTACACTGATATAGGTCAGAAGGTAAATGACTTTAGGTTTTGTGCAGGTGTTCAAAAAGAGACTTCTAGCCAGAATTCTTCAGAATTAAAGCGTAACAAACTTAAATTGTGCACAAAAACATCACAGTTTCTGTATCAAAATACTCATACCAAAAAATAAACTTGGTATTATAATATAATTGCCCAGTGCCTAGTTTATACGTTAGATCTATAAAATAATGAAGAAAAAAAGGCTGATGGTTCAAAAGGCCAGGGTGCATACCACACCAGATGTAGTTCTGGTTTAATTTCAATGCCCACACAGTGTTTCCTCTATGTGGCCGTCACGGTAAAATTTCTGCCGCCACGGTATCAGAAATAGGGCAGACACACAACAGGGTTTCCGCAATGTACACCGCACACCGCCACTCCTTCAGCTGTTTATGAAAAGTCATAAAGTCGTAATTACACGACTCTGCAGAGCCGTGTGCTCTACTGAACTCAAGCGAACTGTCATCCGCTCTCTCTCCCCTTTAGGGTGAGCAACTGAAACAGTGACAGGACGTCATCACTCGCGAAGTCATGGCAACCAAACAAACAACAGGGCGAGTACACTTGTCACTCAATCTTAGGCAAAGTGACAAACAGCGACAAAAGCCGCGACATGAAATCCGCACTCACGCGGGTCCCGTGAAATATGACAGTTACAGTTTATTGGAAAATAGCATTGTGGATCACTGAATTTGATGAATTTACTGTTTATCAGAACCCAGATGAGACAAGAAGCTAATGTTAGCGAACGCTGCGGCCCCTCTGCCTTTGACTGCCCGCTGCAGGAGACGCTGTATTAACGTTATTGTTTTAAAAACGTTTTCCAGGTTAGTGGGGGTGCAAAACCAACATGAAAAACGCAGCTAGTAATGTCCACTCAGCGTTTTGTTGTTAAACTGTGTGTGAAATGAGCGGTGACGTTAAATCACCGGTTTCAGGTAACAGCACCCTACGGTACTGTCTATTTGCTGGATGGTTTCAAGGTAACGGTCGGTAGCTAGCAGATAAGCCCATTGACAGCGACGTTATTGGTCATATTTTGGCACAATGTTTCTGACTGTAGTAGTGTTCATAGTGACTGAAAGTGTGATGTGCGTACTGCAGTTATATCTTTTCATATGAGCTGTAGTGAGTTTGTTTAGCCACTTGTGAGGTAAATACCCTTTATTTCAAGGTATTGAGAAGCATGATAAAATGTTGTTCAAAACAAGTGCAAAAAGAAGAAAGTTGTCGAAGGGCAACATTGACCAAACGTTTTTGTTTTGTTTTGTAGCCAATCTGCAGTTTCGACGCTTAACTAAACTAAAAATAGTAAAAGTAAAGTATTAGAAAAGTCATATTTCCTTGTGAATATGCTAAAATGTAGGCCTATACTTTTTAAAAGCTGGAATGCAACTTAGGAGTCAATACAAAGAAAATCCAGTGACACAAAATTAAATGCCAATGTGGTAAAAATACAATATCTGTCAACTGCATTAATTTTTCTGTTATATCACACACAATTTCATGGTTGACATGGTGGAAGAGGATTAACACCCCATTTATATACCTTTAAAGGAAACACAGACTGCTAATACTGTAGCTTCTAATCCTCCCAGCTCTCCGGGCATGGATGTGTTCAGTCTTCTAGTTTGACTCAGAGTGTGCTGGCTGGCCTGGATAGCTGATGACTAAAGTAGTGACTGAGGGAGTGCAAAGGCTACAGGGAAATCAAGAGTTGTTGTACCCAGCAGCTAAGAGAGGGACTTGACAGTGTCAAAGGATTATGTACTGTGGGGCTAACAATACTAATGGCACTTCTTTTGCATTATGATAATTGCCAAGACAAAATTGCCACCTAATTTCTCCCTGTTTCTAATTATTGGGCTCTTCAATGCAAGCAGGCAGTGGGAGCTGAGCATCGGCAGGCAATTAAACTCCTGCAATTATGGCTCTATTGTAAAGTGCAGCTTTACCAAGAATTTGCAAGGCAGAGAGTGATTGCTTTGCCATGCAATTAAATACAGGATAAATCTGGTGTGGACCTGTGAACGGATCTTTTAAAGTTCACACTTGTGTTGTCTAACAACCAGTCACCAGCAAGGAAACCTGAACCAAGTCTGTTCAGGAGGTCACTTGCCAAAAGAGCCACACGTCTGTTACAGCACCACCACTGGATGCACATGCTTGCAACCAAACCGCTCTCACTGTGGATCCAAAAAAAACAAAAAACATTTGCATAGAGAGCATTTCCAGGGAGGCATGCTGGGTAGGATTAGTGCTCCTCTTCCTCTAGCGTGTCGGAGTGAGCAGTGACCTGATGCAAATGTGTGCGCTAGGAAAGTTTAGAGCTATGAACTGTGGGATACAGAAGAGCGTGGCCATCTGGAAACTCAGTGACAGGAAGGTGTTTATGAGAGACTGGGGGGAACAAAGAGCCACAACCTACTTTGTCTCATTTTGTTGTACAGAAGCCACTGATCCAGTGCAGTGTTGTTAAAAGGCTGGTTTGGGACCCAAAGAAGATATAAATTGTTCAATAAATTTGTTTGAGGGAAAGGAATATGCAAAGCTGCAAATGGTATGTTGTCAAAACTGAAATGGAAGACTAGAAAACGAGTATAGATGAGTAGGTGAATAGTCAAAATCATGGTATAATTTGCCAGATTAGGCTACAGAAAATCAGTTTGGGGGATACAATAATAATAGCCAAAGTCGTCTGCATGAAGCCATTTATCTATATCAGATAATCAACATTTTGTAATGTATCGACAGTGATGGAGGACTGTGGGCAGGTGCACTGGTTCACAGACTGCTAGCTGGTCAATGATGTACGTACTGGCTGGGCAGCTGTCTCAAACTGGACCCAATTTGAAACCTTGGCAACAAGCAGCTACAAAACACAGAAAGCAACGTCCGGAGGAGTAGACACTACCACAAGTCAAACCTATTATACAGTTATGGTGTGCATTTATAGCATATATATCATATATATATATATATATATTATATATATATATATATATATATATATATATAATATATATATATCATATATATATATATATATATATATATATATATATATATATATATATATATATATATATATATATATATATATATATATATATATATATATATATTATATATATATATATATATATTATATATATATACATACATACATATATATACACACACACACACACATATATATATTTATTAAGACTGTCAAAATTAACGTGATAACGAGTGGCATTGCACTGGTGGACCTAACTTTTCAATTTAGGCACCAGCACAACATTTATGTGCACATACAAACATTTTCACCGCCCTTAACAGACTCTCTGCTAGGGCTGCACGATTAATCAAATTTTAATCCTGATCATGATTTTGGGCTTCCCACAATTACATGAACATGACCGACTGCGATGTTATTAGAACGGTACTCGGTATCCGCCGATACGCAAGTTCAGGTATCGGAATGGGTAACCGGAAGGAAAACATGATTTTTACATGATCTTCCCCCAGGAAATTTTGAGCGTCAAAGACTTACATTCTACCTACATTCTGACATATTTTTAGGCACACATTTATGGAGAAAACGTCTTTATTTATGTTAAGGAAAACACAACATCTTGGTGGCAGGTAACAATTAAAAATATAAAATTGAATGGAATATAATGTAGTCAGGGAAGCATCCGACTGTCTGACTGTATAAAAGACTGCGCAGCTTTTATACCAGAAGATGGCGTACGGCCAAAAAGGAAAAGTACCTACGCACAGAAATATTCACATGTATAAAACCAGGCGTACGCCTGCACACCTTTCCTTTATACATGACAATCAACGTGAAATTGAGCGCACGTGAACGAGCCACCGACCCAGTCTTGCCTCCTCCCATAAATTAATATGGAAATGACTATAAATGCGCCCGCTGCAGACGGAAAAAAAACTTCCCCGACTGTGAGATTGAGGTGCTGATCGCGGAGGTGGAGGCGAGAAAAAAATGTTCTGTTTGTCATCTCGGATTAGCAATAAAAGAAAATGCTCAGAGTGGCAAATGGTGACCGGGTGGCGAATGCACCGAACCATGGCAGAAATAAAAAAAAAAAAAAAAGGTCTAATGTCGAAGTGAAAATCAAGAGAATAGTGGCAGCGCCACACCAGTTACCGAACAACATGCATTTCAGTGTCCAAATTACGCACAATTGGCAGTTTGAACTCACTGATGTAATGCCATTTAGTAGAAAGTGTTAGTGTAGGTTAGTAGTCCATCACGAGGGAGACCCGACTCAGGAGGAGGAGAGGTTAGTAAGGCCAGCGGCAGGTGACAGTGCGCACGGATCCGCTGCGCCACGCATGGATCAAATAATGAAATAGTAAATAGGACTACAGTACCAGAAATACGTGCAGAATCAAGACAGTCAAGACGGCCCAGTGTTTGGTGGAGCGGGTACACCTTGTTCACTTACATAGCCTACAAATCATCCACAGGATCAATTACGCATCACATGAGTTTGCCCACCCGACACAGCGTTTGTTTCTGGGGAGATGGATCCGTGCGCCGTGCCTCCTGTGCGCCATTACTGAAGTATTTTCTTAGTGGGTTTTTCATTAATTTCCCATCCTCATGTTTAACAGAGGTTAAGTAGCCTGCGAATTAAACAGTTAATAGTGTGAAAGATGTGAAACACTATGCACATAAATGATCAAACTTTTATGGACTATCAGCGAATATAATAATGTTTTTTCATAGACAACGTCACAGATGTAGTCCAGTAAATTAAGTGGAAACTTTATTTTGTCATGTTTGGTGAGTTTCGGCACTTTTCACTTAAAATTCGCCACGTTACAGAGCCAGAAAAGACTTTGCGGACAGCCCGCACATTCTCAAGTCAAGTTCATTTTTATAAATCAGCAACATTTATACATGAGGCCCCAGTTCATTTGATTAGTATGAACAGGGCATTACCTTAACTTGTATCCCAAGGAGCACGTTTTGCTCATTTGAAAATGTTTGGAGTGACTTACATAAGGTAACTGCTATTACTGTTGCAGCTAATTTAATATAACAGCTAAATAATACAATAGTGTTATGAATACAAAACGTTATGAAGTGTAATGTTTTCTATTTTAAAATACTTTCTAGGCCTATTGTTCAATAAATGTGATGTTAAATATACAGTAGGCTAGTATAACGGACCGCCCCTACGGTTTGGAATGTATGTGAACTGCAGATTAATTGCAAATTTAACCTTCACAGTGTGAAATACAGTTTAACTGCCGCTGTTATGTGAACGGGGCTCAGCAGAGAGACAGAGAAGGACACCGGCGCCTCTACAGCTTGTTCAGGGAGTCGTGGCAATGCCGATAAAGCGGTCGCAACTGTGGTTTTCATGCATACTCCCGTACGGTTCGCATCAGGTGTTAAAACCGACTGTACCAAAACACGAAATTGGACTACTATTTACCACATCTACAAGACCTTTTCACAGATTATGAAACTGTCTCAATTTAATCCCGATGCCATCAGATGGCAGCGCAGCCAGCCGTGCGGACACACAGCAGGAAGGCTGGGAACTCTGCACCCGTCAACAGAGGCTTTTCGCTGCGCCGCTAGTCCCCAGAGCAGCATGGGCCCCGGTACAGCCTCACTCTGCAAATTTAGATCCCATTAGCACTAGTTTTACAGCGGAGTGTTGGGATCCAGTCAAATCAGCGCCAGACGCATGTGTATAGTGGCTGTGGAGGAGGAGGAGAGGATTGTTGGCTGCTGAAAATCAGACGTTTTGGCGCTTGTGATTTTCCTTTGGCGCTGGCTAAAAATCTCTTTGGGGGGGAGCCAAAACTTTCTCTATGCAGTAAAACTCCCTGACAGTATGTCAAAAATGCAACAGAAGAAGAGCAACTGGTAAAGCAAAGCCAAGCCAATGTATTGTGTCACATTGCTTTATTAAAGAAGTCATGTAGCCAGAATACAGAGCCATGCCATGAGCACCTGCAATCAGCTTTCATCCCGTGTGCACAGTGGTAATGGCTTTCCATGCACAAGACAGATGGTAAAAGGCACTGTTTAACTTGATGACATGTTGGAGGTGTGCTGGTTCACACAAACTGCAGTTAAAAAAAGAAATCTACTAGTTTACTGTGGCTGTTTCCTATTGTTCCATTCCTGATTCGTGATGTTTAAAAATGTCCACGCACTGTTGTGTAGAACTACTTTTAGTGAACAATAGCACCACTAAAAAAGAACGACTAACCTTGGAGATACATTTTAATGCAGCAGCATAAAAAAAAATCCACTTGCCATTAGCACTAACAAATACAACTCTGATAAGGCTGTAAGAGAGTGATCCGTAAACAGGGAGGCTTCCATCAATAAGATACAATTATGAGCAGTAATATTGGAGTGCATGCATGCAATGTTTACTTTGAATCGCTTGAGGGCATGTAGACAATTTGAATACCACATAGGGAAAGCTGACTCTACCAGAAAATAATGAAAAGTAGTATATAAAAAGCCTATTGATAAATGCATATTGAATAGCTAATGCTGAAAAAAAGTATCAAAGATGATGAGAATCTTAAAAGGTACAATATGTAACATTTCTGCATTGAAATGTCTAAAAACGACTTTACCTATGTTATATATTTTGTTGAGTTGTGTACTTACACTATCCCAACTGTTTCCAACAACGTTCAAACCCAGAAAAATCTGTTTTTTTATTTTAATGACATGGGACGTTTCATTTAGTCACCTGTCAGTGGTGTCATAAAACCTTTGACCCCTCTAGTTACTCTAACTTGCGTCAAAACACAGGAACCCAGGTGATACGTTCGAGAGTACCTGTAAATCATACAATGTCACAGAAAGAATAATACTCAGAAACAGTAATACAGCTTGCTTTCTGCCACACAGCATAATTTTGTCTTCTTTACAGTTAATCTTGACCAACAAATGGTGTCTGTCCAGCGGACAAAAGGTGAAAGTGGGGAGAGTCCGGCAGCAACACCCGGCAGACATCCCATTGATGTAGGCGTATCCTCGGCTGACTCAGCGGTGTTGAGTAACGTTACAACAAACCCTTTTCCCCCCAGTGTGAAAACATCCAAAAAGTGCAGAGATGTATAGTAACAAAGTAGAACTACTTCACTACTGTACTTAAGTATTAAAAGGCTGTATCTGTACTCTACTGGAGTATTCTTTTTTTCTCCTACTTCCACTTTTACTTCAGTACATATTTTCGATGCGTTTAATACTTCTCCGATACACTTTTTATTTGCTGCATCGTTACTCATTACAATTATAAAAATGTTACGAATCATTCCAAACCCACATTATCACTGCCAGAGAGGTAGATGGCTCTGTCACCAGGTTTGATGAAGCTGGCTCATCATTGAGCGAATCAAGCGATCAAGCTCTCTTATAAGAAGACCGCGCGTGCTCCTGTTCTGCCTTTCGCTCTGCTGCCTGCCTGCATTTAGAACACTTGAGCTTTGTTAGTTTGTTTCGAGATGGAAGAACCAGAAACAGCACCTTCAACACCTTCAACTTTGAGTGATCGTGGCGGTGAGAGTGAGGAAGGAGACCACCCCTGGCCCTACTTAGAGTCCATGTTTTCATTTGTCAGAGTGAAAGACAATTCATATGGAATGAAGTGCCTACTCTGCCTCCCGAAAGATTGCGTAATAATGGCCTTCAAAAGTTCACTGTTGAATTTGAAGAAACATATCAAGGTAAGTTACAAATATAAATGGCACACCAGCTTGATATATCAGTAAGCGCTAGCTAACTAGCTACCGACGGTTCATGACGTGCTGCAGTGTTGTACATTCCTGTCCTTGTACTGCTGCTACAACCAAAGGAATTGTTAGTGTTCTTTAGGCTAAACATTTGAAATAATATAAAAAATATGATATTCAAACTTTTGACTGCTTTCTTTAATAACTACATAACACAATACTTGTACTTTTAATTTCAGTACTTCAGTAGTAAATTTTAAAATAAACTACTTGCAATACTTAACGGACAATTCTGGCGCAAAACAAACGTAGGGGGTAATAATAGATGTGTACCCACTCAATCGTTCTCTGGGACATGTTTTCATGCTAATCAAATGTGTTTGTAGCTTGAAAGAAGCTAGGGCGGACCGCTGATTAGCTTACAACGCTAGTATTCGGGGCACAGGGAAAGTAAAAACAAATCGCTATTGTGGCAATTGTGTTAAACAATGAAAACTACAACTCCCATTCACGACGTCATCAAAAGTTCGTGTTTACATCCATTGTTTTGATTGAGAGACCCATTAGTGGCAGAAAATTACATATTGTACGTTTAAGGACTAAAATATAGCCTACTAATGGTTGTAGTCTAATGTTTACAATTGTACAATATCTTAAATTCAGGGTATCTAAAAAAAAATATTACACAGTAGGAGTAAAAAAGTAGGAGTGGTTTGTAGTAAATGGGCTAATACATACAGAATCCATGTAGTGATGGGACAACCGACTCTTTTACGTGAGTTGGTTCAACCGGACGGTCGTTGATTGGCCTACCGAGTTAATAGATTCGGTCACCGGTTTGCGTGCCCTCGGCGGCAGGGGGGGTGATCGCGTTCCCCCGCCAGGAACCAAACACCGCAGAAGACTCGAGCGGTTGCGTCTCAACATACTATTTACACACTCCTACTGACGGACACTAGACTCACGCACTGGCCACGGTTAGGCCTACATTCGAAGTAGCCTGGTGGGCGGTCTCCTCGTGACAGTCTAACTACCATGTAGCAACATTCACTTCTAACATTTAACTTAACATAACTACCAAGATAACATTACGTGTATTTGTAGGCGATATAATACTTTCCCCTTGGTAATGTAGCCTATGAATTTCCATGAACACAATTTTAAAATGCACGAGACATAAAGGCTTCTGCTATCGGTTGATAACTCAAACTTGCCGAGAACCTAGACACCCGTTTGATTACATAGACTCATGCATTAGGCACGGTTACGGTCTCATTCAGTAGCCTGGTGCGCGGTCTCCTGGTGACAGCCTACCTACCATGTAACAAACATTAACTTAACATAACTACTAAGATAACATGACGTGCATTTGTATGTGATATCCATCGATAATGTAGTCTATGAATTTGTATGTACACAATCATCTAAGATGCACGAGAAATAAAGGATTCTGGGATCGGTTGATAACTCAAACTTGCCGAGAACCTAGACACCTGTTTGAAAATAGACTCATGCAGTACCCTCGGTTACGGTCCTTACGGTCTCGTTCAGTAGCCTGGTGCGCGGTCTCGTCGTGACAGCCTACCTACCATGTAGCAACATTCACTTCTCTAACATTTAACTTAACATTACCAAGATAACATAACGTGTATTTGTATGTGATGTACTTCCCCATCGATAATGTGTGAATTGCCATGAACACAATCCTCTAAGATGCACCGGAAACAAGGCTTGGTTAATAACTCAAACTTGCCGAGAACCAAGACACCGCTTGATTACATGGCTCGAGCGGGCCGGCCGGTTGCACGGTTACATTCGGTCTCGTTCAGTAGCCTGGTGCGCGGTCTAGGTAGCTCATTTCCTGATTGATTCTACTACCACCACTCCAGTGGAGGCGCTAATGAGCTAGATTATACACACACAGTAGCAGAAGAATACCAGCTTCACACGAATGAAGTAAAAGAAAAAAACAGGAGTGAGTCGGTTCATTGACATATGGCACTCAAGTCTCCCGGTTCAGTGACACGAGTCGGGTTAATTAACCAGCTCTTCGGTCAGTTCGTCAACACTAAATCCATGCAGAATCACTATTATGGTTTGTACATCTATCAGATTTCATGAAATGCACTCAATGTGGAGTAAGAATGTACTGCTTAAGAGCAACCCGCAACAGGGCATCATCAACATCTGCTTTGCCTATCTGTTGTCTTGGATGTTGATGCTTACTATTCAGATATGTCGTTCTTCTTGTTGTGACATGTCTGTTGGTTTGTCTATGCAGTAAGTAGCAAAAGGTAAAAGGTAGGTACAGAATTAGGTACAGAATTAGTGAATACTTGCTCAGAGGCATTCATTTACTTTTTGGCTTTTTTTTTTTTAACATGGCAAATTAAGTCTTGATATAATTGATCACAAATGTTCTATGAAGTCCATTAACTTTTAGCCTGGAGCCAGACAAAACAGAAGCACCAAAGACAAATGTGATTATCAACTGCTGCTGCCAATTGAAATAAGAAATAGTGCTGTTCATCAAACTGTGTGCAATAATACACCTAAAAGCATGGATCAACAGGGTTCAGTTCCGCCCAATTCAATTAAATGTTGAACCAAAAATGCCACCCTTTTTATATCATGGTGGGACTTCAACAACATCAAAACAATTGTTAGGTGGCATGATAGCCTTGTAAAGCTGTTTAGGTGATGAAGCTAAAGACATCACTTTCATTGACAAGCCTGATAAATCAAGAGTTGCCATGTCTATTTTTTTGTCTACCATATGCTTCCACTTTTTCACATTCTAAAGCTTGGGGTTTCCAAGTTTTTTTTCTTCTATTTTTCTGTCTTATCACTTCTGGTAGTATTGCATATATTCCCACAACTTCTCTTTCATGCCCTTCCATCCTCTCTCTCATGTTCCTCTATCACAAGCATCTTTAGGGAAAGTTTCCTGCCACTGTGTGAGACACATCTGCATTGCAGTGCCGAGGGGAAAGCAGCGGCTGGAGGAGAAGAGATGTGTTTGAATAGCGTGAGACAGAGATGCAAAACCAGAGAATGAGATTGAGGACGTCGGACTTGTCATTTACCAAAATAATGGATGCATGAGTGACAGGAAAACATCACTTCACGCATCATTTGGTATATTACAGCACAGTGTTATTTTTTTTTGCAGTTGACAGAAAAAACATGTCCATTTAAATGTCCAGAAATCTAATACAAACACAACCATTTGCACCTCAAAGTGCTGTCACAGGGAAATCACAGAGAGGGTCATTCACCGCCACCTCCCTCCGAGGCTCTGAGCCTCACTGTTATTAATGGCGTCATCATTTTTGCTCTGCTCACTCTATTTCCCTTCTGATAGTGGGGCCTGTTTCATCGTGTTCTGCCATGTTTCTGTAATTGCTCCAACAGCCTGCCTTATGCTGAGCATATAGTTTTGTGTGTGTGTGTGTGTGTGTGTGTGTGTGTGTGTGTGTGTGTGTGTCCATCCAGTAGGCGCGTGCGTGTCTATAAGTGTGTGCATATGCATATGTGTGTGTTGCTCTGTCTCCAGGGCCGGCTGTGAGTTTGTGGGGCAGAACCAAGCCGCGGGCGAGCTCTACGCGGAGCGAAATGACAGCCTCCAGGCCACCATTGGTTGATGACCGTGAAAACACTTGCGGTTAACGTAAAGTGAGCGACCGGCTGTCACAGTGAGGCACCGCGCTTATGTGCAGCCCTGACAACAGCACAACAAGCCTCTCTACAACTAGATTCTGCAGTGCTGCAACAAACAACAAAGGGAAAGCCCTACAATTTATAACAACAACCACTTCAGAAATCTGAAGTACATAGCAAAGAGGCAGAGGAGCAAGACATAGCCTCTACTATTTGTCACAATCTTTGGGAATAAATGGTTTTTCTTTACTTAAATTATGGTGGGCAGAAGTGAAAGCTGAAGGTGGTTGTTGGAGGAAGACATGGTAGTGAGTGTGCAGGAGAGAATGCCAAGACTGTCACACATGCCAGCCAAGGTCAGATAAAGTAAGGAGTAAGTGCTTAGAGAGCTACAGGAGCAGAGGCCAAGTCTGTGGAGGAGGTGTGAAGGAGTGAGTGACCAAGCGTGAGCACCACCGCCTCTACCCATCATTAAATGAAGCCACTTAAAAAGGAAAAAAAGCTCCGCTGAAAAAGGTCAATGCACGGTACCTCTGCAAAGCGCTGATGGTTTCATTTAGCCATTTGGAGAATAGTTTTGTCCTTGATGGAGACACAAAAAGTTGTGAATATAAGTCTGAAGACACTTTGCTCAGAACACTGCATTTTTGCCTAATCTATTACATTTCCGGAAGCAAACGGGTTCCTAAAGTTAAACTGAGAAGCAATCAATGATGTGACAACATCATGCAGTAAGGAGGGATAATTATAGAGCTGCTGTTATCATCAATTGTAACCTCTCTGTGGTTAAATCAGACTTCTTTAACCCCCTGCCCTCTTGCATTTCTTTCTCGCCTCCTCTCGCTCCAACTCTGAACACACACACACACACACACACACACACACACACACACACAGTTTATTATGCAGTAACATTACCAGAACCCCTTAGGCAGCTGTGCATCTCTGTATGACTGATGCGGGTAATTTATCCCAAACAACAGAATGATCACTTTGGTAGTGAGCGCTACAGACCCTCCCCTCCTGCCCCTGTCTTCCCTTTCTCCTGTTTTCTTTTTAGCTGACAAAAAAAGACACACATTTGTCACTACGTCTCCTGCAGTGTCTGGAATGACTCCGGAGACGAATAGCTCTCCCACCCCATACATACCAATTTAAAAAAAAAAGTGAATCATTCAATTAATCCAATCAATCTATTGATTATTCAATGATGATTCAGATTCAAACTCTGTTGGGCCAATAAAAAGACATTCACATTCAGTTTCCACTTTGCCAGTTGGAGCTAGAGGTGTGGGGGCTTTTCCTTATTTTTTCCTTGATTACCATCGGGATCCAATATAATACACATGCCACTGTGAATTAACCTCACAGTAAGGGCTGGGCTGAGCCACAGTGAGTTTATACTGTCTGTGTACTACTTTGCACCATGGGATATACTGAGCACAGAGTAGTTAGGACTGTCTGCCTCTCTCTCTTTCGGCCTCATAGGTTCAGCCTCAGTGGGCTGTCTTTACCTATTCTCCCATCTGTCAGTCACACACAAAAACAAATCCACCTGTCGACCGGGAGACTGGGCTGAACAGGGCGATGCTACAGCTGTCTGGGCCTAACTCGGCGCAGAAGGGCGCGAGCCAGCGCCCTCCACTGGTGATGGAAAGCCCATTAAGATGCTTATTACCCCAACTGTCAACCCCATCTCATCACCTGCACAGAGACAGCAGACTAATGAAGACAGTCTATTAGTATATTAGACTATTAATATAGCAACTTGAACATGGAAGTCATGCCTCTATGCTTTTTGTGGTCCTTGTGTCCTTGATCACAAGGGCTCTCTAGCCTTGTAACAATATAACAATTCATGCGTTAAGACACAAGCATTCTTACCTAGCCACTTGATTGCCTCAACAATGAAGCTATTAATGTTGCATTATGTAAATTGTAATGGTCACAAACATCTAATAGGATAAAGGCTAAGTACAGTGCAATTTAATGCTGCTGACTTTCAGTAGCTCTTTGAAGGATGTTTTCAATTATAACAGAGCTAATTTAATTCATTGTTTCGTAGCTGAAAATGCATTTTAAAGGTTGACTGAGTCTCTATTTCAGAACTCACGTTTAATCAGTCATGTACATTGAACACTGGAACGTCCTCTAAAAGAGATTGACAAAGTTGCGGGGGATCTGCGTTCTAGGTGTTAAAGGGACAAAGTAGCCCTGCCCTTCTCTTTTTCCTCAGATGGCAGGCTTCAATTGTGGAAGGGAGGGTGTTCATCTAAAAGATGAAAAGACCTGCGCCTTTAAGAGGGCTGTCTCCCCTTTCCCTCATGCTCCCCCTCAACCACACAGACACTCCTCCTGTGAGCATTTGTGAGGCAGCTCGTGTCCCTTATGTCTCTTTGTGGGGAACAGAGCAGACTTCCCAGAGCACCACTGGAGACAAGACAGAGCTCTTGGGAGGACACCCCAGGTGCAGACCTCCCCGCAACCCTTTCCTCCACTACTGCCACTGGATGCCAAGATGAGCACAGGGAGAGGAGACACAGATCTACTCAAGCTGGAGTAAAACATCCAGAGGTCCAAAACAGGAGGTGGAACTTTAACAGCTGGACAAGCCAAGAGGTCAGTTTTGAGTTGAAGGCGACATTATCAGCAATTCAAAATCAACAGTGCTGGACTGGATCGCTGAGAAAAAGGTGGAGTCCTAATTTGAGCTTTTAGTTTCTCTTTAGAAAAGTTTTGTTAAAGAAGAATCAACAAAGTACTCTATATCTTTTGTAGCTATTAAGGATGAAAGCACCATATGAAATACATAAAAACGACGCAAAGAGGATCATTTATCTTAGTTTTTTTTTAATTATTTTTATCCATTGTCAGAGCACTTTCCAAAATTGTCTTTTGTGGTATGAAATTGAGATGCTCTTTAAAGAACATCTTGAATGGTCCCGACTGTGCTCTTAATTCAGCAGCCAGGCGTTTATCTTATTTCTCCAGCTCTTTCTGAGAGGGAGCATTAAAGACTTCATTGATAGTGCTCTTGGAGAGCGGGTACAATTTCTTATGTGAAGTATTGAAACTTTACAGTTGTTGACTGGAGAGAGAGAGAGAGAGAGAGAGAGAGAGAGAGAGACACATACATAAGAAAATGATGTTGAGCTGTTCTCAATGTGGGAAAAGTGTGTATCTGGACTAACATTGCGGTGGAGCGTTACGGAAAGAAGAAATGTTCACAGGGTGTGGAGTGGTCAGTGGCCAGAACCAGTACCTGATCAGAGACGCTGTCAGGCCCCATCCCGGACTAGAGGTGAACAGACCGATCCACATGGAAAATGGGGTAACCCCAGGGACCTGCTCTGTCTACCAGGATCAAACCTACAGCAATGCTGGCCAGCCAGTAGTGGTCAACAATGTTTCCAGCCCACTGAAGCCAACACCACCACTACCAGTCCCTCCCCCTGCACTCAAACTAGGACAGGAAGGGTTTAAGAAAGTCTGCCGAACTGAGGAGGACAGCCCCTGTCCCTTTCCAGGACTGGCCTCTGGGGTGCTGGAGATGCGTGTGAAGGAGGGGAGTAAGATCCGCAACTTAATGGGATTTGCCATGGCACGAATGCAAGGAGAGAAGGGTGTAAGTGGGGGAGATGTGAGTGGTGATGGGCTCAGACAGGTGGTCTTCACTGGGTCAGGCCGTGCGGTCACAAAGACCATCACTTGTGCTGAGATCATGAAACGAAAAGTGGGCTCGCTGCACCAGCTGACCAAACTGCAGTACAAGGTGGTGAAAGAGGTGTGGGAGAGTAGTGAAGGGGGGACATCGGAGATGACGGTGCACAGGACTGTGCCTTCCATCAGCATCCTTCTTTCCAAAGACCCACTGGATCCCCAGGAACCGGGCTATCAGCCTCCAGAGACTCTCAGTGCATTGTGGGAGGAGGGTGTCGAATCTGCCTCGCAGGCAACATGCAAGAGACCTCTTGGACCTTTGCCATACAGCAGTTTCCCTCACTGTAAGAGAGTGTGTTTGGGGGAAGGGGTCTCAGTACACCCTCCTCACTGACTTGCTGAACCATTGTCAAACAGTGGAGAGGATTGAATCAGAGGAGTTCATTTGGCGCTGCCCTCCACTCAAGCACAATGCTGAGACAATCAGAACACTCACTCAGACAGAACAGTGCTTTCTCAGAAGAACTGAGTACCAATTCCAACCTCCAGAGGTCAGTTTGACTGGGACCCGAAAGCTTGCCTCTGTACATACAGCATTTAAGGGATGTGTTTCTCGGCACGTCCAACATGGTCCCTCACATCCACATAACTGTGATGTGTGCTACCATGCTATAAAATCTTTAACAGATTCACATCCCATTTCACACTGACAAAAGAAAAAGCCATGAATTGCACAGGTTCCAGATTCCTGCTTGCAGTAAAGTATCTACAGCCTGTGGATGAAATCATTTATTAGCATCATGTTGCAATCATTTTTATTCCTCCATACTCTTAAGTGTAGCCTTTAAAATGCACAAGGTAGAACCAACAATATACAATAAAAAAAAGTATTTAAAGCCATTGATGGTATGACAAAAGCAAAACATACCAATTTTATTTATCTGATTATTAACTCTCGTGAAAACTAAATCAAATAAATTGTTTTTTTCCCCAATGGAAATTTTGTTTTGTATTTCATCTTTCTTACTCACACATCATTGAATTTGCAAAGCTCTGATTGAACAGAAAATCACAGTGTGCTGATCTTTTGATAAGAATAACGGCAGTGAAATTTGTCTGTAGAAAAAGCTGATTTAATGACAAAGCTGTTGATAAGGCACAGCTCCTAAACCAACCCAGCCTGACAGAAATGCCTAGGGAAGAAAAACTGGCACAGATTATCATTAAGATAACAACATAACATCACACAAGACAGTGGAGAAAAGGATTAAAACTAGGCTTGACAGAGCTTCACACTACACTGTTCCTGTAAAATATAAAACCAAGGCAGCACGCTATGCTCCTTCCCCTTTCAGCCAATAGGCCTACCTACCCACCATATGTATTGTATAGTACAGTCTACCCCTTCCGCTATATTCTACCTTGTCTAAAGCAAAATAATATGCTGAACAATGTGGTCTAACAGTAACATTATACACTTGTAGTTGACTGACATAATAAATTAAATGGCTGCAGACTTTCTCCAGTTGATATTTTTTAATGCATCGCATCTCTGTATTTTCACACCATTTAGATACTATTTTAGTTGCAAAAAAGGTGCCACTGAGTGATTGCTGAAGCTTAACGGGACGCGGCAGACATCTATGGCAATTGGATCAAAATTCAACTCCGAGCAGAATTCACAGTGGTAACACAACAGCTGGCAGCGTACGATTTTATGGATTAAAGATTTCTACATACTTTTTTTTTTAAAGTTGTCCAAAACAAGGCTAAACAAAACAAAGACTTTTTATCTGAAGACTTATCTGAAGACAGAGAGATTTTTCCACTTAATCAACCATGTCTTCTGGGGATAATAACTTATACAAGAGGAAACCTTGTCTGGAGCTTTTACTGTTGATCTTAATGAATATCTGCAAACGCAGATGTCAGCCTCCTAGAGTAAATTAATCAAAGTGACTCCTAACTGGGGATACTGTTACAGCTTAAAAAAAAAAGAGAAAAAAAGAGAGTTCACTTCTAAGGAATAAGCATTTAAATTTGTCTTTCAAAGGAATACAAATCGTAATATTTCATATAATGGTCAGCCAGTATTTTAACACTCTATGGTGGACATAGTGATTAACCTCCCTCTCGATCCCATTAAATGAATCAGAGCACAGCAGAGCACCCAAGGTTGAATAAGAAATGCTGCGACTGCAATACAGCACATACTGTATGTAGCAAACTGTGTGTCCTCGAGAATGCTGGAAGGTTATCACTTCAGGTCGTTGTTATCACAGAGTTAACAGCTTTCACCAAAGAGCCTATGGGACAGTCAGTCTGTGATGCAGGTCAAAAAGATAATGCCGCTATAAGTAAATTTTTAAATCGACCTGCATCTGGTATCAAGCATTAAGAATTCTGGGCCAAGTGTAAAATGCAGTGGGGGTAATTAGGGATAACGGCATAGCTTACCTGAGTGAGAGAACAGATAAAACATACTGACAAAAGCATTATCCTGGAGCTAAATCCATTGTGGCTGGCATGAAATAGCATGGTGGAGGAGTCAACAAAATGCATTATAAGAAATTAGACAAGGTTATTCACAAGCTGAGAGTCCATTTTGCCAATATTGTTTGTTTTCAAAGAGGTAGTCAAGGTGTACTTAGAGGAGATATAGGCCTGGGCCTAAAATACACCATTTGTGTTTGTTTAACTTTGTACTATATATATATATAAACTGAGTGTATCAAATATGTCTAACACCTTTGACAGTTGATTAAATTACCCATAGCTTCTATCATAAAGGAGCTATACATGGACTAAAAGGGATTTTTCCAAAGTGCATGCAAATCTAGAGACTAGTGATGCCTAATTTCCACCCACTGAGTATATATGTTTCACAATTTCAGTGAAAGAATAGTTGTTTTTCTCGTGGCAACTGTTAAATGCAGCAGTTTTAAAAGATACATCTAACTGTGGAATGGATGATATTGTTTAAGAATTTTTTTTTTGTTATTATTACTTCAAAATGGTGATGCAGAGAAAACTGTGTTTTTACTTAATAACATCTTATTAAGTTATTAAATCATTAATAGAGAACAACATATTGTTAAGACTGACCGATCATAGTTATTAATAATGGCGGGCTCAACAGTAACGTTCTGTTTACCGAAGCCTACTACTACATGCACTGAATGTGAATAAATTCATTTTGAAGTTAACATAATGAAAGTGTTGGCACTCTATTTTTCCTTCTCTGCCGCTGCAGCAGATGAGAGTGAGGTCTCTGGGATGGTGTGGGAGTTCGCTATCTCCCAGCCTCCAGATGGCTCCGTCTTCTCTTATCTAGAAGAATGGGTGCTGCCTCAATTTTTCAACTCGCCTTATCTGGGAATCCTTTAAATTGAATATTTACTGGGCCTATGTTTTCTGCCTGTGTAAGCCCTCTGAAGTCGACATTCCTCTTGCTTGTCGAAACAGGCCAAAAGGTTTTTCTCACTCATACACTCACTTTGTCTGCCTTGTCAAGAAATGGGACAGTGATTGATTATGTGATTGTCAGGAGAGAATGGAAGGTTAAGCAGTTAGGCAGAGAGCAGTGGAAACATATTAACGAATGGCCATAGAAAGAATATGTTCAACAATGGAGAAACGTACAATACCCAAACATGACATCAGGAGGACCTCCATTTTACGTCAGGAGTAAAATAGATGGAATTAATCACTTTCCCAGTCTATTGTTTCCTGCACAGTATACACTAGAGGTTAAGAGAACACTCAAGCAGCCATTGAAAACATCTTTTTGCAACATGACTGGCTGCGGTCTATCTGCATAAACAAGCCGTGCCACAGCTCCACCCTGGTAAGTGTCTGGAAATGTCTTTTCAAAACCATTTTGTGAAATGCCTCCATGTTGGATTAATCAGCGCAGCTGAGGATGTAATTGCTGTGCTGAAGTCAAAGCTGTAAGAGTAGATAATGAACACATTACTACAGGGCTGCCAGAATCCAGGGCAAAATAAACGAAAGTTCAGAGACCAAAATGTCTTCAGCATTCTTACAAAAGCCCTGATAGAAAATGAGGGCACGTCGTATTTACACTTAATAAAGACCATTTTCCCAAAAAAAGGAAAAATCACCTATGACTTAGTGGTTACTAACATGGATTTTTTATGGCTTTTGACTGCTGCATTGTGCTGTTAGAATTTAAAAATGGAAACTGAGGCTAAATTACATTCACTTTGAGGATTTTGTCAAGCTCTTTAAATTATTTATGCATGTCTTTTTATGTATTTAGTAACGCACATGCATCTGTCAGTTATGTGTATTATATAGGTAATTTTCTGACATGACGGATGGGCTTCCAGTAAGATTTTGTTCTGACTGTTGCTGCCCTCTGGTGGAGAAATAAGTTCAAAGTCAAATGCTCAGTGATGCCATTATTGGTTGCGATGGCCCAGTGCATTAGAGGGTTTGCACAACAAAGCTAAGTGGTCACAGAATAGATTATTATCTGTAATCATATATCATCCTATAACATGGAATTAACAACAAGCAAATGTGGGAGCTGTGGGCAGTGTTATTTTCTTTAAATGGTTAATGTCAATCTCAATGCAAGCCCATGGAAATGTTGCTTTTCCCCTCCTTTAATAGACTCCCTTCTAAGCTTTTATCACCACCCCCTCCCCGTTTCCCCGACTTTAGATTCAATTAGCTTGACAAACTTGAAGTAGGCTATAAAGGAAGTCTCCTAAAAAGCACTCTTAATAATAAAGAATTTTCTTCTATGAGAAACAGGAGAGGCTATACTGTACTTATGGAATGATATGTGAAATAAAGAATAGAAAGACACCCATGCGCGCACACACACACACACACACACACACACACAGCTAAAGAAGAACAGTTCAAACCTGCGAAAAAAGCTAAATAAACACAATAATGGTGAGCTGCAAAAAAGGAGTCCCTCTGGCTGGTCCAACTTTTGACATCTAAGGTACAAATGTGCACATGTACAATGTGGGGGAAATGCAATTCTGCTGTGATTAATATGGTGACTGAACTGCTCTAATATATTGTCTGTGTTCAGAGGTGAAAACCAACCAAGTATAAGGTGCAATGCTCTTGGGTTGCAAAAATAAAATGCGTTAGTCTGCTTCTCAGTACTGACAGAGTGGCGAACAGCTGCTCCCTCCCAGTGTTATCAGTGTAATTGGATCCCTCTTTCCAGTGTAATCAATTTAATCATTGGAAAAAAGGCATCTTATCTTTAGAGTAGCAAGGGACTAAACAACTCTCTACAGACTTCCCTACAATTCTGACAAATACACAGTCTAAATGCAAGTATTATAGTTTGTGGTTTTAGAAGACGGTTATTAGGTGCACAGAATTAATTCAAAATCCAGTAGCACATGAAAAATACCATGTGTGAAGGTGAATGTGGATGTGGTGAAATTTGCGTATGCATTTTGCGGTCAACAGAAAATGCAAGCGCCGAAACTCACCCCCTCTCTCGTTTCCGCCACGCAGGTGCACAGGTGCACAAATATTAATTGTAGTTGTCCTATTATTAACTGTACCACTTACCTAACTTATTTGTGATTTATGTGAAGTAGCTGCTGTAACATAGCAATTTCCCTTTGGGGTCAATAAAGTAGTATTAACTAGTTAGCTGTCACTATCAAGACAGACAGACAGAAAGACAGCATTAAGGATAACAGAGTCCCCTATAGTGTGTGTACAATATTCACAAGAATTAGTCTTCCGTTTGAAGTTTAGCAGTGTCGAGTGTCACATATGCAAGCAAAACTACATGGCAAGCAAAGTATTTTACAGAAACCGTGAAAAGTGATAGATGCTGCAACAATAAATTATCCACAGCACCACTGCCATTTTCATTACTATGCTACATACATTTTAATCTGCATTTAAATTAAAACAATGATTCACTTTTGACATGACTTTCTGAATTTGATTGCAAGGCTGTTTTTGTCATGTAATTCTGATGTCATCCAAAAATGTACATTTTTAAAAACTATTATTAAAAGTAGCACAATTAAAGTTCCACAATGTATATCCCTGGTAAAAAAAAAAGTGGTATTTTCTAATTGAGTAGTCCTTTTCTTTTCCTCATGGTCATTAAAAGTGCTTCTCTGTGATGCTATCTCTGCATGTTTCATTAGGGATTTTAAAGAAAAAACTTAATTATTTAGAAAATCAGTTTTCTGAAGTGGTTCACCTGACATTGACCTAAAACCCTGCACCCATCCTTTCCACCACATTATTTAAAACAAAAACAGCAGCCAGCTGCACTAATGACAGGCTTCAGTTCTCATCAAACAGTGAAAACTCAGTTAAACGTCAGGGATTTTTTTATCTCTTGTGTTGCCAGTCACATTCCACACCAAGGTCGACAATATGACTAAATGATTTGGTTAATTTGAATTCAAACAGTGTCAGCTGGGGGTCCACTCCGCGCAGTGGGAGGATTGGTAGAGTAATATCAACACAGTTGTGATTACTCCATTGAAGCAGTAGGGTGCTTCAATCAGAGCCGAATCACTCTCCTCATTACAGACTACAAGGCCAGATCTCAGTGGGTGGACCACAGAATCAGGCTTCGCATCTTCCCACTGAAATTAACTGAAATTCATTTGTGGCACCCTGATGCTACCCATCAACACAGACTCATTCACATTTGCACAATCCACCCCGGATTCATTATGCACAAGCGCATTTCAAGTTTAAAAGCATGTACAAGTAGAGGTTGTGTTCTGTGGTCTGGACCTCGGCTTTCAGGCCAGATGCTGCAATTCCCAGTATCAGATGTATCTTTTCGGGTATCTGGCAGAAATAAATGACAACATACCTGGACTGGTGGTTTTGTATTTAGACATCAGATTAAATCGGTCAAATTAGGATGTATCCTGCACACAAAATGCACCTTGTGGTAGGTAATGCATGCTACAAATACTACATTAACATATGTGATGACTACCATGCCTTTAGAATACACAAGGAATTAATATACCACATGCCAAATGGTTTCCAGCCTTGTTTTACGCCACATGTGGTCCTAAAAGTCCACATAAACAGAGCATGCACAATTTACACACCACAAGCAAAAGCTTTTTCTCTCTCCAAAGCAAACCAAAGTACTACTCAAGCAAAAGAAACAATTATCGCAAACACATTAACAGCTAATGCATTCACCATTTGTACCACTACTCTGAGAAACTAAGACCTCTCCTACTGCTGAATGCTAAAGAACCAAACTCATGCAAATACTGTGCCACCATACACATCTTGGTGATGGTGCAGTGGATGTGAGACATGCCTTTGGTGTGGGAGATCTGGGTTCAATTCCCACTGTTATACATCAACCAATGTGTCCCTGAGCAAGACACTTAACCCATAGTTGCTCCAGAGGTGTGTGGCCTTTGACATATGTAGCAATTGTAAGTCAGCGTCAGCTAAATGACATGTAATGTAATCTTAGTTAATATTTGTAGATCTGTGACTGTTGATCATAGTCTTACTGGGCAATTTACAAACAGCTCACACCTTATAGCATTTCAGGGACGCCAAAGATTAAACATGATGCACCTGGGGACCTTGTTCTTGCCCTGTTTTGTTGTGTGCTCCAATATGTCCAACTCTGACCTGTGGCTGCTGTGGAATCCTTCAGGTTTCTGAAATCCACCATCTCCCAGGACCTAAAGTGGGAACCCAACATAGACACCATTAGAAAAAAGGCCCAGCAGAGGATGTACTTCCTGCCCCATCTCAGGAAGTACAGTCAGAAACATGACTTTATTGGTTGAAGAATTACATTGTTTTGATATTGAAGTATTCAAATCCGGCTCTGTGCTCTGTGTCATCATTGTTCTGTAGCTAATCATCAACTTTACATGTGAGATTTTATCATTTGCATTTTCATGGAAGGTGCTTTGACACGTCACAGTAGGAAATGTAATAAAGAATTCCATTTAGCGGTTTCGGTGTCAGGGTCCAATTGTGCCTGCTGGCTCACTGTCATGGCTTACTGGGACACTTCAACAGAATCGAGACTTCATTAAAAGGATAGTTTGGATCATTTGAAGTGGGGTTGTATGAGGTAGCCTACTTATCCATAATCAGTGTATTAATACCTACAGTAGATGGCGGTTGGCACACCACTAGTTTGGAAAAGCAGACAGGAGTCCCGACAAGGAAGCAAAGCAATGTACTGCTGTGGATGGGCCACACAGCAAAATATAGTTTAGCCACCTAGAAAAAGGACCACATAAAAATATCCATATCAGGTTATGGGTATGCTATTTTAGAAAATTTGCACCACTTCACGTTGCCGTGAAACAGCCCTTTAAGACAGTGAAACTGAAGCTGTATAGTACGCTTTTCAAAGCCACCAAACTCCTTTGACAAAAATGTATTCATTTTAGTCATTTTTAGTTGCTGGTGTACCGCTACCTCAATCAATTTAGTTAGTTAGTTTTGTTAGTTCCTAACTCTTTTAAAACACCAAAGTCACACTATTGATAAGTATCACAACCCCACTTCAAAATATCCAAACTATCCCTTTTATGTTATCAGTAAAATGACTTCTATGTCAAGTCAAAAGTCCTCTTATGCTCCTTAACCCATTTATCCACATTACCCTGAAAATCATCCCTATCCTGCCCCAGCCTGATATTCAGTTGGACCACAGTGGTCCTCCAAAACATAAGAAAGTCAGGGGAGTAGCCAGCAATCACTTCAAGTGACCTGTAAATGCCACTCCATAATGCTTTAGAGACAATACAATGTTTACAAGCCTCAACATCCTTAAAACAATCCTGGCCAATAGCACACAACAACAACTTTACCTCTCTGCATCCTTCTGCCTCAAAAGTTCAACCCTGAACTTGAGACATTCCTGCAACCTCTCTTCCCAACAGTACAAAGCTTTACACCCTAAAGCCAATATGTTCAGAAAGATGATAATACCGGATCTACTTGCTGAAGACTTGCTAGGGCGGCCATATCAAAGGAGGGAAAGCTAAATGTAGTATCATGCTGGGGGCTAGCACTGGTCAGCTACAGTGCATCTCATACCCCTTAAATTGCCTCCTCAACTCCTCTACTTGCCCTTCCTCGCGTCTTAATCTCTCCCACCAAGGAAGCACGGGAGAGACACATTAGCTGCATCTCATGTCACTTATTTGATAGCTCCTCGACTCCTCAGTCCTCTGCTGAACCAGAAGTTGTTCTGTTCCTCCTCGGTGAAGGCCGACTCAAAGCTCTTATTTCTGTCCTGAGGAGCAAGCATAAAGGAGGGATCACTGAGGAGCTATAGGCGAGGATACACGAGAGCAGCCTTCCCAGAAGCCGGACAGCTGAAGGAGTTGCTAACTCCACCCACTTGTGTATCCTCCCGAGGATACACAAGAGGCTCTTCGGTGATCCCTCCTCGACGCTCGCTCCTCGGGGCAGATATAAGAGCTTTGAGACAGCCTTCACCAAGGAGGGACAGAACAACTTCCGGTTTAGCCAAGGACCGAGGAGTCGAGGAGCTATCAAATAAGGGCTATGAGATGCAGCCCTGGTGTGTTCAACAGAACATTGAATATTCTGAAAAGTCCTGAATACTGCCTGGAAAGAGCATCTGCTCCTGAATTCTGGCTACCTGGGTGATACACAATTTGAGAGTTGTCTGGCCTCCCTACCCAAATGATCATAAAGGTGCATTGCCTTCTATCCCCAAAATGGCAGTAACTTAAAACTGAATCCAATCATTCTCCCAGAACTCGCAAAACCTCCCAACATTGTTTTTATCCAATGTTGTTGGAACAGGATGGTTGGCACTCAGCAGCACAAGTCATCCATATTATATTACCAGGGCAAAAGACACCAGCCTAGTGCAGGAGCTCGCAACACTATTATGGGTGCTATAATTGCCCGCTGATAAGTTCCAGTCACCAATCTAATGTGGGTTAACAAAACGTATGCTACCCCTGTTTAGAGGACTTTCTGATTCCTAACAAACCGAACAAAACGAAAAGTTTAAACGTGTTTCCAAACATACAAACTTGAGCCAAACAAGAACTGTGGCCAGGAAGGACATATAGTCTAACATCTAGCTTGTGGGTATCAGCAAAATAAGACGTTTTGTTTTTATTAGGTCTATCAATCTGTTGATGGGTGGTTGACGTGACATGGCCTTTTTGTGGTCCTGAGTGTCAAACATAAGTAAAGAAATGTCTAATCTGCAAATAAATGTGGTTATATTGTTCAGAAAAAGCTGTTTTATATTTACACATAGACCATTCATGCCAGTCATATTCCTGTTTTCACAATTTTCAGCCAAACCAGGAAAAGCTCATATGGTGTGACTGTCCCAAGTCCATTTCAGAAAGTTTGATTTTGAATAAAACCAATAAAATTAATATATTTTCCCCTTATTTAAGTACATATTAATACCACAGATGTCTACTTGTAAGTCTGCTGTTTTAAAAGTCCAGGCATAATATTTTGAACCAGCCCTGAACAAAAAGATTTTGTCCCAAAATCGATATCATATGGTGTGACCCTAAATATTGTTTTTTAAATGGGCAACTGTCTGGAGACCTTTGGGAATGGGGGGTCCTTCTTCATTCAAGAAGTATAATAACATCTCAGAAGGACATTGCAAGTTTTCCAGATGAGTTATCTCTCATATTTCTTTCAATAAATCAAGTATTTCCAGCACTCCTACTTCAGTACCCATTTTCACTGTCTTTTGGTGTGACCCATTTTACAGGAAAATGTCAAAAGTAAATTACTTTTTTGTCAATATTACCTTTAAATCTATGTTACCATGCTGCAGTGAGCATATCATTTTGGTGCTAGCAGTAGCCATAAGACTCATTGTTCTGCCATTCATATGGCGTGACCCCATATTGTGTGACCGGGTTTTCTCGTCACACCATATGATTTATTTGTCACACTATACGATATAAACTGCATTTTCTTACATAAATAAGATTTTTTTCATACATATGTTTAACTACTAGTTAAGTGTAATATATATTTTGAAATATTTAAAAAATTTTAACATTTATTATTTAAGATGTACACCTATTACATGTATGGTGAATCATACACACATAAAACACAGAAATCACACACACACACTTACTCAATCACAATACAGCCTTGGATGCAAAAGGTACATATTTGACATTCTAAATATCAATAGTAGTCTGAGAAAATAAATCCTGGTGTTAAAGACAACAGTAATATTAATGTTGTCTTTATCACTATACGTAATTGCAACAATTTCATCTAATTATAATGCAGGATATGTTTTTTAAATATCTGAATACATTGTTGAATTTGTCTTTTAACAGATATGAAGAGAATAAACTCAAAGGGGAACTACAAACATTCAGATTGAAGCCCACCCCATCGAGAAGAGAAAAACTCAGGAAAACCAAGTGCTGTACAATATTACACAGTTGTGATTTTTAACAGTGAACCTTTACGTGATATACCTGTCTTAAACTGTCTTTTGTTGTTTGTGAAATACACATAATACACATTTTTGCATTAACATATTGTTATATGGTGTGGTTTATCATATGGCGTGACACCATATCATTTGGTGTGACATCAAGAAATTATGAAAATAAAAAGGCTTTTGGGGTCTAAATCATACAAATCTCAATGGAACAGATATGAAATAGGGTCAGCAAAAGTCACAAGCATTTTCTGTCTTTTATAAGGTATGTCAAAATGAGGACAAATGCCTTACTTTGTGTATTGATGAAGAAATATACTGTAAAATGTAATACATTTGCACAAGGAAATGCTAGATCTTGATGAAGTAATGATAGAAGATTATGATACATTAACTAACTGATACATTAACTCACATGAAAAAAATATACCCCATTATAATTTTACACACAATAACTTTCATGTCACACCATATGACCATTTTAGTCACTAACACAACTAATTAGTGAATAAATATTAATTCCAATACAAAATCTAAAAGACCATACATATTTATGGGAATGGGAAAGTCAGTACAACAGGACTAAGTGATTTCCATGCCTAATATCTGATTTTTTCAGAAACTTTTTCCAGCCTAAAACGTCAACCACCCTGATATCCGTTAACGCCGTTATCGTTATACATATACGGTATTTCAATGTGCGTGGTTATCGTTCGACTAATTACTTGTGTCACTTACCAAGGGCGTTCTTTCATTAGTCATTAGTCACTTCCGCTTGCCATGTTAGCAGTATTTGCTGAGTGATTCTTGACGGCTAAAAGTGTTGTCAGTCTTAAACATGGTAGCTCAGTGAATGTAATCATCGGTGCAAACCTGCAAACGTGCCGAATGTATAAAAAAAATTAAATAAAAAACAAACGCTGATTGCACGGGGCCTTTTATGGTAGCGTTTACATGGAAACCACAGTTCTCCACGGTGCCTTCAAACGCTCCTCGTAAATTCCTCACTCTGAGAGAGGCAACGCAGTTAAATACATAATTACTGTAAGTAGGCTAGATGAATAAAATTGCCCATGGAAAGATTGAAAATTAAAGATTGAATTGTTTTTCATCGTGCCATTAAGCAATTTGTTTATCCGATCTGTAACAATTGTTAGTACTCACTGCAACACTAACACATGCATGTGCAAGGCTTTGAAAGTGAAGAAGTGGCGATAAGAGAAGTTCAAGTCCATCGAGAGATACAGTAATTGTCACTGCCATTCTAATGCCAGCATTAAGTCGCCTATGTGTCTGTTGGCTAAACATGTCGGACAACTGAAACTTTGTGTATTTATATTTATTCCGCCAGGAACTGAATGCAGCACTCAGCACAGCGACCAGTTTTGTATAGGTTTGTTCTGTATTTTTCTGGGGCGGAGAGTAGGCTGGGCAGAGAGCTGGATTGTTCGTACCGCTTGTGTGCAGTTGTAGGCTACAACAAGGTGGTCAACAAGTTGCTTTTTAACCACCTGGCAGGTAAGTCTATTGTTAAATTGAACTGTTTCACGGTTTTATAGATACAAACTGTTATTGAAAATGAGAATGCATCATGTTTTACTGTCCAGTGTGAATTTGCATATCAAATGAGCTCTACCACCGAAACAATATTTTAACTGTTTCAGTGTGGACTTAACGTCACTGTGTTTTTGTTCTAATAAGTAGTGAGAGAATACACGATCCCATCATACCATGGGGGATTTAAATCCCATCAGTTATAGTGTAATGTATTCCAAGGATTTATCATAGCATGAGATATGAAGCAGTAAGTTTACAATGATGCTATTATCTTTAATTTCTGTCACTGTAATATTTCTATATTAGTATATTAAAAATAATAATAATAATAATATGTTGTTATCAGATATAACTGTAATGCACTGGTGTGTTTTTTTCTCATCAGACTATGCCTTCCAGGAAAACTGTCACAAGTGCTGCAAGTGGTTTTTGGATGAAGTCCCTGAAACATCTGGTGGTTTTCTCCTCTCTGTGTTGTTTGATATCTGGATACTCTGAGAGAGAGAGAGTACATGACTTGATGTCCAGATATCCTCTTATTGATGGGTAAAGGATGTTTATTGACTTGTCTACACAGCAGTTTCATTTGTGGACATGAATTAATGGAATTAAAATGAAAATGCCTTTCCATGCCTTCCCTTTTCCTTACACCCTCTCTCTCCATCTGTCAGTCATAATGACCTAGCTCTCCAGCTCAGGATACTTCACAACAATCGGCTGAGCCAAATTGACCTTCATAATGTTAGGAAAGTGGCCACCGACATCACCCGTCTCCAGGCAGGCCATGTACAGGCACAGGTATTGCAATTCATTCCGTCTTTCACTTATCTGTTCTAAAGTATTTGAATAACAGCATCTACTGAGTTTATGTTGTGGAAAGACCAAACCTAGAATGACATTCACAGCAATAACTTAAATGTTTCTCTTGTTCTCTTGTGTCACGTCCCTGTCTCTTTGTCAGATGTTTGCAGTCTATGTACTGTGTGGGGCCCAGGAGAAGGATGCTGTGAGGCTGACTCTGGAACAAATAGATGTGGTCAGACGCATGTGCACTGAGTACCAGGACTTTGAGCTGGTCACCTCTGCTCAGGGTATAGTACACCTCGACATTGCATTGCAGACAATTTACCTACAAAACCGTTATGAGATGAAAAATTAATTAAATCTAGCTGATTATCTGAATATATATATATATATATATCATTATAATTGTTATAATTATCAGTTTGAAAACATTGTTTCAAGCATGAATATATAGAAAACTCATGAATCCATACTCTAATGTATATATTATTTACAGTTCCCATTTGGAAAAGAGCCATTCAAGTTAAAATGATCTTTGCGTCATACCAAGAAGTTCATTACTTTGAGTAAGGAATGGAATCTTACACACTCGCTAACAAGTAATCATAACACAAACAATAATTGTGATTTGTTCTTTTACCCAGGAGAGTTTGTTTTTTGGAGGCATTCATTTTGGATAATGTGTATACAGTATGTGTAATACATGTATGTCTTGTCATTGCAGAGCTCAGGAATTCTGAAATGAAGCATAAGATAGCCTGTCTAATAAGTATTGAGGGGGGCCACTCTATTGACAGTAGCCTGCCAGCCCTGCGGATGTTTTATCAGCTCGGGGTCCGCTCCATGACCCTCACACATACCTGCAATACACCCTGGTAGTTAAGAGATTTATTCTGAATGTATTATTTTACTTAGAATGCTACATGTTATTTATATATTGCAGAAATGCAATGATGGACACATGACTCAACATAATACAAGGGCTACAGCAAAACAGGATCTCTTGATCCAATACAAATATTACATTATTTAAACTTCCTATAAAGCTACTGTAGCCGTACTTGTTTCTTAAAGCTATAGTGCGTAGTTTCTGTCGTCCCCATGAGAAATTCTAAGTAATGACAAAACTGTCGGCGCATCCACGTGATACAAGCCTTCTATTGGCGCTTTTCCATTACGTGGTACCTGCTCGACTCGCCTCGACTCTACTCGCCTTTTTCGGTTTTCCATTACAAAAAAAAGCCCCTGGTACCTACTAACAGGTACTTTTTTTAGTACCACCTCAGTCGAGGTTCCAAGCTGAGCCGATACCAAAAGGTGACGTGAAAGCGACAGAGGGGGGGTGTCCTGAACAAACCCGCCATTTTTAAATAGTTTAGCCAGCTGTGTTTATTTTTGCTGCCTCAGCTACATTTGAAACAAAATGTGTCTTCGGGCTGTGGCAACAACAACACGCCTTCCACGTTCTGTGTGTGTGTGTCGCGTTAGGTCACGGCAGTTTACTGCGGCGCCGCTATGACGACCAGCCACGCTGATGCGGTACTAAAATCTGCAATGGAAAACGGACGCACAGTGAGGCGAGTAGAGTCGAGGCGAGTCGAGCAGGTACCATGTAATGGAAAAACGCCATAAAATTGCGCCCCCACCCCTCCTCCACACAGTTGCAAGTAGCCAAGGAGGACACGGAGGATTAAGAATGAATTATCTTCAATCAAGTTTCTGCACGCGAAAGTTGCCGGACGCCACAATCTTCTGAACATAGCCATACTGAGAAATACAGAGAGAGAGTTTCATGGAGCTGATAGTCTTAATTAGCTTTGCATCAACTCTTTTGACAATGGCTTGAATGTAACGGACGTCCATTAATATAAAAAAAGTTACACACTAAAGCTTTAATAATTTTGTCTGTTGACATTGTTCATTGGCTCAGACCTGATCCAGAACTATCCCTTTACTATAAGCTTCTGTTGCTACATATTTAGATTAGGGGTTTATTTACAGGGTTGACTGAATGGAAAGGTTGAATGTTTGTTTTGTTTTTTGCATTTTATTCCTTCTATGCAAATGAACCTGTATTACTACTTTTTGTAACTTGATATTGCATGTAGCTTAATGTGCCCCAGCCAGATGCCCTAAATGGTGCAGTAACCTATTTAAGTATATATTTTTTTCATGGTAGCGAAGGATACACAGGTCTTACAACACTTAATGATTTGTGTTTTTGACAATATTGTTTTTCATTGCAGGGCGGAATCATCCTCAAACATTTATAAAATCTATCAAAGACAGAACAACAGCCTGACACACTTTGGGAAGGTAAGCTTAATCTTCAGTTATATAAACACAACAACTGTACATAATTGTTCGTTGTTCATCACATTTAACAAAGCATATTTGCTTGTTTTGGTCAGCTGTTTCTTCAGAAAGTATTAGAACATGACATCTGCTGTATATTTAAGATGACAATTTGATTTAAAGAGAGAAACCCATTATTTGAGATATGACAGTTTTTATTTTTGAACTTGTTTGATGCTCTGCATACAAAATACTTTCTTGACTTGAGGCTATTTAAAGTTAAAGAGAAACTACTGTAACCCAAATTGGACTTTCAAGTCAGCAATGCCGTTGTACAATGTTAACTTATTTTCAAATCACATTTTGACAATGCTTTTCCTCTTTGACATGGCCCTCTCAAAAGCAGCATGTAGGACTTCCTTGATTGCTCTCTGCATGAGTGTGTTTACATAACGTGCGCTCAAGCGTCTCCTGTTGTCGGCTCAATTGACTTCCTATCTTCCCATGATACTGTAAATGGCTTTTGAATGTGTTTTTGAGGCCGTGGTGGAGGAGATGAACAGACTGGGAATGATTGTGGACCTCTCCCACACTTCTTGGGACACAGCCTGGGCCGCACTGAAGCATTCAAAGGCTCCTGTTATTTTTAGCCATTCATCTTCCTTTTCTATCTGTAGCCATGGCCGCAACGTACCTGACTGGCTGCTGCATGATCTGGTAGGAAAACCAATTCATTAAGTAATTATATTGCTTGTTTAGTTGCTTGATGAAACATTATCAATCACGTAACTGATTCAGTGATAGTAATTAAGATTTATATTTATACCGCTGACATGCAATATGTTTTCATTGTTAGCTTTTTTTGTTTTTCACCATTGAACAATTTTTAGATTTCATCCCACTAATACTAATAGTACAATTGATTATAAATAATAAGGGAATATTTGCAGGATCAGGAAATTAAGTTAACATGTAATTGCTGATGTTCCATATCCTTCCTCATTTCCACAAACACAATTTCCTCTTTAGTCTCACGTCACACAAATGAATGCCTGATAATGACACACGGGGTGACATTTAAGATCTAAATTAGATCAGCAGCACTATGTATATTTTAGACCGTTATAGTTGCCAGTCAGTTGATTGTGTGGTACAGTTTCCAGCGTAAAACAATGATTCACATTCTGAAAATCAACTGGTTGAAGCCACTAATGATGAGTGTTTTTCCTCCAGCATAATGTAAGCTGTTAGAATAAGACATTGAACAAATTGTACGAGCCAAGGCGCCAAAGACTACAACCCACTGCTCTTTAGTCGATTTCTACGACACTTGTGCTGTGGGCGAGACTTACAGTAAACTGCTTTGTCTTGGTTGTTATGAGGTTGATGATCAAAGAATCAAACCTGAATGTACTCTGACTTTTTTTTAAGCTAAGCATCAGCTATCTACCATTAGTATCAAAGTTTTGCACTCTGAACGTGTCGTCTCCTTCTCTCTTTTCCCCAAGCCCCCACCCTTCTTTGAATATCTCGCTTTTTTTCACAATGCAATTAAAATGCATCATTCTAAATGTTTATGTCATTATACAATTAGAAACATCCATTGGGCGTGCACCAGGAGTTAGAGCACAGTTTTTTTTAAACCCTTCTCACAAAACTATAACAGCATGTTGGCTCACATATACCCATAACAAAAACATAATTAAATCCACACCAGTTTTTGAATCTGCTTCTTAAGGTAAATTTGGCATGAACTGTGTGTGTGTGTGTGTGTGTGTGTGTGTGTGTGTGTGTGTGTGTGTGTGTGTGTGTATGTTGCTGCGGCACAAGGTTATTACAGGGTGTTTGAAATAAGACAAGCATAAGCCTGATGTTTACCACTTCTACCACTACATCTAGTCAATGTAAATGAGACAGAAATAAAGGCTTCTGTACTTGTGTCTGAAAAACTAATTTACACACAGCTTATTTTAGTTAATGCTTCACTATGTGTGTCTTCTTATTCACTAGACTTGGCAGTGGCATGTGTGTATTGTGTTTCAGAAAAAGAAACAGGGGTTGATCATGGTGAATCTCCACAGCAAATTCATATCCTGCAGTGATGAAGCAAACATCTCTTGTGTGGCTGGTGAGGCATCCATGTTGTCTTTTTTTTAATTTTTTTTATCACGATGTAAATCTGTAATTTGTATTTTTAATATCTTAGTTGATTTTTTATTCCACCTGGTTTTCACAGACCATTTTGATCACATAAAGAATGTGATTGGAGCTGAGTCGATAGGAATTGGAGGGGACTTTGATGGTGCTGTGAGGTAAAAAAAAATAAATATATCCATCTGCAAACACAACATACAGATAGCTAGAAAGTCAAAAGACAGTAAATCTACACTACCGGTCAAAAGTTTGGGGTCACTTAGAAATTTCCATTCCACTCCATTATAGACAGAATACCAGCTGAGATCAGTTGCATTGTTTTTTTTAACCAGGGCAGCAGTTTTCAGATTACATTATGTGCTTACATAATTGCAAAAGGGTTCTTCAATGTTTTCTCAGTTAGCCTTTTAAAATGATATCAGATTAGTAAACAGAATGTGCCTTTGTAACATTGGATGAATGGTTGCTGATAATGGGCAATGTAGATATTGCATTAAAGATCAGCCACCCACTCAGATCAGCTGGTATTGGCTATAATGGAGTGGAATGGAAATTTCTAATTGACCCCAAACTTTTGACCGGTAGTGTACATCTCATCTATCCTAGAACCAGGATGAGTGGGGATCTTCAGAAACACACTCTACACACATAGACACTGAAATACAAAGCTCATGTCAGTAGGGTACACACATCTCTCTGGCACTCTCCAGATCAATTTTGTATTTTTGTTAGCCTGTCATGATATCAGCAATTTGGCGGTCTCAGCTGTCAACAGGCTGAAAAATGTTAAAAAAGCAATCACTTTGTACTTGTAACAGGCATGAAAAGAGAGAGTTGCTGCAGAAGATTCTCTGCAGAATGGTGGGCATTTGTTCCCCCACCCCCTGCATACAGACAGAATCTAGTCCAAACAGGAATGTCACGTAACAAGTGATATTGAAGGACTAGATTTACATGTGTTTATTATTAGTACTTGTATTACTTATTCATAGTGCTACATAAGTAATGTATTAAGTCTAATCAAAACTGTCAGAATGAGTGGTTTCTTTTGCAAAGTAATATCCAAGAATTGAATGTGTTTTTCGTAAACAGCTTTCCTCAGGGGCTAGAGGATGTGTCAAAGTACCCTGCCCTAATCCAGGAACTCCTACAAAGGAACTGGACCGAGAATGAGTTGGCAGATGTCCTTCGAAGGAACTTCCTGCGCGTGTTCGAGGAGGTGGAGAGGGTGAGCTTGAAGATTAATATATTGTATGTCAAAGAACAGCCTTCTTTGATAAATGAGGGGTAGGTAGGTAACTGAACGGCACATTTTCACTCCATATCTTTGCCCCAGGAGTGATTTGGCTATAATGGATTAAAGGCTGTATGTTTTATAGAAAATGTCCAGGGTATGTGTTATTCCATTAGTGCGTATCAAATATGTGACTCTGTATAATGTATTCTTTCTAAAATAAAATGCGTTTCTGTCCCGACGTACAGTAAATAAACACTTAACCACTTTATTTTATGATGGACTATTCAAGAATTTGTGGCCATTTTTTTAAAAACTATATTGACCAAAATAACATTTTCAGATTCAGCAAAAGATCAGCAATAGATGACCTTGAAAGATTTGTCTGGCGAGTCCACACAGCATTCCAGGATTTGAGAAAAACGTGCTCTGGTTTATTGCCATTTCTTTAAACCAATCACAATCGTCTTGGGCGCCGTATAGAGCAACGGCGTCTCTGCAAAATAGCCTCAGGAAGGAACTTGTTTTGGTGGAACGTGTATGTTCAAAAGTTGTTTTAGTTGTGCAAAAGTAAAACTCAGATTGGACAGATAGTCTAGCTAGCTGTCTGGATTTACCCTGCAGAGATCTGAGAAAAGGTTAACCATAGTCCTCATAAATCAACCGGAGTTTAGAATGCGAGCACAAAGGAAGCCCAAGGCAACGGATATCCGGCCTAAATGAGGGACATCAGGCGGAATTTATGGCAGCACCGGAGCAATCCCGGAAGTGGAACATTGTGTATATAGACTACTAAATCGACAGCACGTCTGAGTTCAAAAGTTGAAACATTGTATCACCTCCTTCTCTTGTCTTACTTTATTTCTCCCAGGTCAGAGATCGGTTGAGTTTGAACAGGCCCAGCGAGGTCCAGATCTCCTTAGAGGAAGTGCAGAACCCGTGCAGGCTGGTTCTCAGACCTCCTGATCCAAGAAGGCCTTCTGACATGAGTCCATCCTCCAGAGCCCAAAATGGACCAAAAGGGCTGCTAATCCTGGTCATACTTCTGATGCTTTCCAGCCTACTTATGATTGAATGAATGTGTAGAAACTCAGTTCACTACTTCTTCTTTTTTAAAGTGCATCATTTTTCTTATATAAATAAGGAGAGCTTAATGAAATTGATGTAGCTATTTGCAGGTTATTCCAGCGCTCCACAGGTCAGTAAAGATAAGGGGAGAATCACTTTCTGTACAATACAAAAAAAGATTTCAATGTGTAGCCCCATTTGGGAGGCAGTTTAACTGCCAACCTCCGTATATTTACATATAAATTAGTGTCCAGACCTCTGAAAGGCACTTTACCATACATTTTTTTAATGTATTTATTACATTTAATTTGTTGCTGAATTAGTTGTACCTGTGCTGAAATAATCTCTATGAAACATATGACATGAAGGAAAGAATAATAACACTGATTAATAAAACTGCAGATGGCACTTTTAAGTTTTTTGAAATCTCTATTTTTAATTTTTGTTTGTTAAGGGTTTTTGTATCTATTGTTGACCAGTGAGCAGGTGGTGAGGTCACTAGGCGCGTATAGCTTAGGTAAACAGTTTAGCTACACTGCAGTTAAATGTACAGTGTTGCATTATGCTCATATTAATATCACACTAACTATTTATTTCTGTAATATTACTTTAAGGTATTTTATGAGGCTCTTCAACAAAATAGTACAGGGGGAGCGGTTTATAAACGGATGTTCTTTTTATTTGATCTTACAGCATAATAAAATATTGTAGAGGTTTACAAAACATAGTGTGTATTTTAGTGTGAGCTATTCTGCCCTTTGGCCGAACAGAAAACTGTTGCACATAGAATTAACAAACACAATCTTAAACTTAGAACAGCAGAACAAAGCAACAGTGTGAAAACATTCCCTTGGTAAGATTAAGATTTATGTATTGCCAACTAAGTGTATAGGAATTTGCTTTGGTAAGCTCATTTTGATGTGAACTTCTACACCATATACATGATTTAAAGTGCTCATATTATGCTCATTTTCAGGCTCATAATTGTATTTAGTAGTAGGTTGTACCAGAATAGGTTTAAATAGTTTCAAAACACCATATTTTTGTTGTACTGCACATTGCTGCAGCTCCTCTTTTCACCCTGTGTGTTGAATTCTCCGTTTTAGCTACCAAGTAGGTCTTCCCACTTCTGTTCAATCTTTGTTGGTAATTGCACATGCTCAGTAACTAGGTCAGCACTACAAGCTAGTCAGAAGCTGAGATTGAGGTTGTGCCACGCTAGCAGCTAGGCGAGCATTATAACGTGTGTTACAAAGTGACGCACGTTCGTCACGGAAGTAAAGGCTGGACTACAACAGAGCTGTTTGGAGCCCGTTGTGAACAGTGTTTTCTGTTGGAGATGGTAAGTCCCTTTTGGGGTGGACTTTGAGCTTTTTCACTTTGTAAACCTATAACATGCACAAAAAAAGATATATAACACAATAAAGGAAAGGGAAAAATCCAAAAAGCATAATATGAGCACTTTAAACATAACCACTACGTAATAGCCTCATCACTCTTAAAAAAATAAATACTCATAGCTTCTCTAAAATATTGCCAACATAAAGTTTCCACTTAAAGATTGTATTTTGCCAACATTTTAATCAGCAAAAACGTATATTTGGATTGCTGGCAAGTGACAATTTTTAGTGGGATAATCCACTCTAACCTGTTTTTATTAAAGTGAAGGGAATACCAGGAGCATTCTTAGCATTGTGAAATACATTTTTAATAACTGCACAGCTTGTCATGGTTGATCCCTTACAAATAAAACACTCTTAGCTTGTACAGATCGTTTAGTCTACATACAGTTGTTCTCTACACTGTATTCTGGCCTGAAATACTTATCATAATCAGCTTCTTATAAAAAAAAAAAAAAAAAAAAAAAAACACAGAAAATACACAAAAAAGTGTCTGAAAGTTTCATGTAGCTGAGATCAGAATTGCTTAAAGTTGTAATCCTTAAGATTTCGGCCAGGGTTGATTTGGCAACACCTATGGTTATTGTGGTAAAAGCAAGGAAGTTTAATACTCCTTGAGCAGCTACTTTGTCAGAAATACAACACAATACCAACTAGTGTATTTGTTTTCAGCACAAACAAACAAACTCACGTTGTAGCTATGTGTAGTAAGCTAATTATAATCCAGTGAGGGAATGGCGGCCTCCACTACTAACGATGAAAACTACTAAATAGAAAGGTATTTACAATTGCCATTCAGTGTGAATATGTTTAATGGCTATTGCACAAAAATGCAGACCATAAATAGTATCAAAAGTGGGATTATAACTTTAAATTAAGCCATCTTTTTAAGCTTTCCAGGTCTGTAGAAAAAGTACAAATGTAACAGTTCAAAAGTCATGCATATACATTTTTCTCTCATATTAACAACACAAATATCAGTCCAAAAAAATCATAAATTATAACTAGTTTTGAAAACTTGCTTTATGATCTCTGGCATGCCACCTTTACAGCACAACCAACGTCAAGCGAGCGGTGTGTTCGATAGCCACAGTAACATTTACTTTATCTCAGTGGGGAAATGTTGAAAAAAATAAATAAATAAATAGAGATGTGCTTCTAAAATAATCGAAGAGCTGTTTCAGAATAAAAATCTGTCATACTATTAAAACTGTTCTACCAACATGTGTACTTCTCAGTCAGGATAGTCTGCCATAGTCTTTCAAAAATAGGTTTATTATCACATATGAAGAGGTATTTGTGACCTATGAATAAGAAAATGCTTATCTAAAGTATTGATTTCTGAAGGAGCAACATAACAGCTTTCATTTGTAAAGAATGGCAGAGTTGTGAACATACAGGTGGAGGTGTACACTAGTGTGTCCCAGTATTCTACACGAATAAAAAAAACAACTCCTTGGTACTGAAAAATCCATACTTTACTATAAAAGTGTCAAATTCATGCTACCCAGAACTGTCTGGCAGCAAAGCAGGTGCTGCCTCCTGTCCAGAGGCGGAATGCATTCTGATGAGGCAGATGCTAAGGTGTAACAGCTAATAATTGATCATGAGTAGATGGTGATAACCTCTCGACCTCCACCTCGGACCAGCAGCACTCTTTCCAAGCCTTCAGTCAACACCTCCAGAAACTCCATATCTGAGGTACATGTTAAAGAAGAAAAATCGGCCACACCATAGCCTACACACTTTGTATGTGTGCTGCAGCCCAAAGTCTTCTATACATTTATCAGGGTTTCCGCGGGGTCTTAAAAAGTCTAAAAAAAAATGTTAGGCCTTAAAAAGTCTTAAATTCTGAAGTATTGTGTTCTAGGTCTTAAATCATTTTAAACAGTCTTAATTTTCCAACATCCATGTAACGCTACCTCTTAGGCTTATTGAAATGTTTTTTTTTTTCTCATTCTGTGTTGTAGTTCTTTCTTTGGCTATGGTCCAAATATAAGCCGCTGTGTATGTACAGATCGTTATTACTCTGTGTCGCTTTTATTCAATATAAATCATTTGATTTACTTTGCAAGTAATATTGTGACTCTGCATTTCGTTTTACTGTAATGTCGTGATATAGGTCTTAAATTTCATTCATAATGGTCTTAAAAAGTCTTATATTTGTCGTGTTGAAACCTGCAGAAACCCTGGTTTATGCAAGACCCCTTCTGTTTGTTCATATTGGTAAAGGATACAGTTCTCATCTCCGTCTGTGTTACGAGGTGGCCCTGGCATGTTGAGCAGCACTAATCGAGCATCATGGGACCTGTTGACTATTACCTCGTTCAGCTTCACAGCTGTATGCATTCGCCGCACATTAGACTGATCCCTGGAGTGGAGCAAGTGGGAGAGACAGTGAGTAGAATGGATTTGTGCAAATAATAAACTTTTTTGGACTATTTCAAAGCAAAAACCTACAACAAGGGAAGGGGAAAATAAAATGAAAGGTTTAGCATTTTAACGGCACAAGACTAAAGATAGTCACGCATTGCCAGACCTTCCTCCACAGCGCTGCGGAGGAAGGTCTGGTTAATCCACACAGCATTCCGGGATGGGAGAAAAAAGTGCTGTGGTTTATTGGCATGTCTTTAAACCAATCACAATCATCATGGGCGGCGCTAAGCGCCGGACGGAGCCCCGGTGCCGCTGAAAAATAGCCTCGGGAAGGAACTTGTTTTGGTGGAACATGTGTACGTTCAAAAGTTGTTATAGTCCTGCAACAGAACACTCAGATTGGACAGATAGTCTATCTAGCTTTCTGGATTTATCTGCAGAGATCTGAGGAGCAGGTAACCATGGTCCTCATAAATCCACCGGAGTTTAAAATTCCAACACAAAGAAAGCGGAAGGTAACAGAAATCCGGCAGAAAAAAAGGACATCCGGCGGGATTTCCGGGTGCAACAGAGCAATCCCGGAAGTGGAACGTCGTGGATATAGACTACAGTGAAGATGATACTGAGGTTAACTGAATGCGACTCACGGTTTGAGGCTCATGAGTTCTCTGAAGTTCTCGGGTGCATTGTTCCTGTTCCTCCTCTCAGCCTCACACTTCTCTCTTGTCCACGTCATCTGGACCTTCTCTGGAGGAGCCTCCACCACTTCCTCCTCCTCATCTGAGTATAGACTTCCCATACGCACCAAAGAGTGTCTGTCCTTAACCAGCTGGGCCTGCAAGTGCCATGGGAATATCATGAGGCTGAGTTGTCAATATACTGAATGTAACTACCGCTGTTATTCAGAGCAGAGTTAAGGTCGAGCAGGTGAGATTCCCAAATTCCAACTCTACAGACAACCTTTAGTGAAGATTTCGAAACATTAAAACACAGCAGTCTTTCAGTGATTTATCATGCATATGTTACATTAGTTTTTTTATTTATATGATTATATTATTAGTAAAATATTTCAGGAATAAACACAAAAAAAAAGTATACCTCTCTTTGTCTTTCTGCACCGGACAGCCTCATTTGCCTCAACATTTGGGACCTCTGCTCCATCATTAAGGTTCGCTCATAGGTGTATGCGGAGATGTCACTGTCATGCTAAAGTACCATTTGCAAAACATAATTTTAGTGGTTAATCCAACTTAAACATATGTGTCTGTTGAACATGAACAGGAGTGACCATGGAAGTAAATTAATTCGTGTTCAACAAGCGGTTTTTCGTTTGTTTTTTTAACACTGTAATTTTCTTTGAAACATGTTTGTGGCATCTTGTAGTTATAGGCATGTGGTTTCAGTTGCAATTTTTATAACGGAGTTATATTTGTTTTGAGCTGGTTCTACCCATGAAAAAACTGTATACAAGTTTTAACCTTTGCTCAGATTAGTCATTGTGTAAGAGGGATTCTTACCATCTCCACCACCTCCACCTCAGCCTCTATCCTCAGCTGGTAAAGGAACGTGGCCAGATCTTTCTTCATCTGGATGCTGTTGTCATCCATCTGGGCTACAGTGAAGATGCGCATCTTGCATTTCCTCCAAACCTAAAACGCAAATATAACCATGTGGTATTTCCACAAGTGTAATAGCATGTACAATACTGAACAAATGTGAATATAATTACTTACAGAAAACATACTAAAAGGCATTCTCCCAAATAACATAGACCTGAAACTAAGGAAAGCATGTACATTTGGAAGGATTACAGTTACAACGTTTGTTTTGTTGTATTTATAACTATCTAAAGTAGCATATTGGAATAAAACTCAAAGATATCTGTTGCCTCACTTTATGCAGTTTGAGCAGAAAAGGCAGCAGCATTAGCATCCCCCCATCATGGACGATCCACCAAACGTCAATGTTGCCATCTGTGAAGCGTTCATGGTTGCTCGGGTAAAAGGACACATTTTTGGGCACCATCAGGGCCAGGTGGCCAGCTGTGGTGCAGCGGACTGTGTCTGAGTAGAGATGAAAACATGGAGGCATGGATATTAACTGTATTTGTATAAATTAATTTAGCTACAACTTCTGTACAGGACAGATGGAAACTAACACAGAATGTATTCAAACATCCAAATATTATATTTATATGAGCTTTTTTTAACCCCAAATTGCTGTAATTTCCAGGTCAATATAGCAAGACGTTAGTTTAGTGCATGAGCATTTAAGTGTGACAACTGCATACTATGCCTGTAATATTACGCAATCAAAGGTTATTTGGAGTGGAAAGTCATTTAATGTGGTTGCTATATTGCAAATGCTAATTTGGCCTTTTAAATATCATGTGTATGTGTTGTACATACATGTTGTGTATGTACAATATTTCAGTGAGTCTCTTACTGATAAAAGTCTTCCAGGCACGAGGGTCCTCACTCTGTCTCCAGCCATACGGCCAGCCCATCATCACAGTGTTGTGCTTCATGCCCCCCAGACCACAGGACTGGATCAGATGGACAATACCCTCCCGCACCTTAGATGCCACCACAATCTGGCAGAAACCCTTGACTCGTTCAATCTCCATCATATTCTTAATGGTCTGGCAGAAAAAATGTGGGCAAACAAGACAGAAACAGAACCGTAGTTCATGATTACAATAAGGAGTAAGCAGATAAACCAAAACAGTTGTAAACCATAGCTACATAATGCTTTAAAAGAAAATGATCTAAAAGGCCATGTGCATACTACACACTTGCATTATAAGGATTTATATAGCAAAACAAATGTTAAAGTGCTCATATTATGCTATTTTCAGGTTCATAATTGTATTTAGAGGTTGTACCAGAATAGGTTTACATGGTTTCATTTTCAAAAAACACCATATTTTTGTTGTACAGCACATTGCTGCAGCTCCTCTTTTCACCCTGTGTGCTGAGCTCTCAGTTTTAGCTACCGAGTGAGACATCTCACTTCTGTACCATCTTTGTTGGGAGTCGCACATGCACAGTAGTTAGGTAAAGACTACTACCCAGTCATAAGCAGAATATGAGGGCGTGCCACGCTAGCAGCTAGGCGAGCATTATAAAGTGTGTTACAAAGTAATGCACGTTCGTCACGGAAGTAAAAGCTGGACTACAATAGAGCTGTTTGGAGGAACAGTGTTTTCTGTTGGAGATGGTAAGTCCCTTTGGGGTGGACTTTGGGTTTTTTCACTTTGTAAACCTATAACGTGCACAAAAAAGATATATAACACAATAAAGGAAAGGGAAATAATAATATGAGCACTTTAAACAGTTTAAATTTAATGAATTAGGTTTTACCTCCATTACCTCCCTGTATAGCACAAGCTCTAATGATAACTCTTGACACATAATACATGAATATTGGCTTAACACTAAGTGAATTGAGGATGGGTGATTCATTTCTCCAGTTATTGTCACGTAAACAAGAGCAAACTTTACTTCACTTGTTTGTTTTTTCACCAAACACATCATATTATGAAAAAGGTTCCTGCGCTAGTCCCCATTATTTGATCTGAAATAGAATGCCTTTTTATTATTATTAAATGGCTCATTGGCACCATACTGTAGTGACAACAACAAGCTATTTCCAACCATGCTCTTTGATTAAAGTGACAAAAGCTTCAAAAACGGTTGCTGAGAAAGAACTGTCACAAAAATGGAAAATTCACATTGAGGCATGTTTTCGCTTCATGTGCTTTTCAAATTACAAAGGGTGGCCATTTGTAACAATGAGTTGCAACACAGTCAGCAACAGAGTACAATAGAGAATTGTATAGAGCATGTACAGCGTACACCCCTCTCTAGTATTTACCTGCTCAGCGGCCTGCATTTCCCCATAGCTTTCCAGGAAGTTGCCCTGGACGACAGAGCCCACAATGGTCAGACCCTTTCCTGCCTTTAGCTGCGATGCAAAGGTGAGCAGACGAGGGTATTTTACATGGAGGTCCTCATCCAGCTTCAACAGCACAAGCAGCTGAGGTCTGTGGTGCACAGAGTCAAAGACAGTCAATATGAGTTGATTATGCAGGTCAAAACACATCTTAAAACAGGGATACATTTGGAAAGTTTGTTTAGACATTTAGGTTACATATAACTGTTGCTTCTATAGCATTTAAATGACTACAATGAGTATTTTACTGTGAATCAGGTTGAATCGTGTTGAAATAAAGAAATAGAAATGCTTTAGAGCCACCATTTTATATGCAAATTTATCCTGGTTTTAACCTAGATGCCTAGACATTTCTTTACCTCAGAATCATCTTGCCGGTGCTTACTGCCTTGTTTACATTTAATTGATATATTGCCCCTGTTCGAAACTATCAAGACTAGCTAGCTATTGTGTTGCTGCCATTGCATTAACCCTTGTGTTGTCCTCGGGTCAAATTTAACCCATTTCAATGTTTTTTTAAATCAGAAATATGGGTTTACTTCAAACAAATTGCCCAAAAATAACATGGATGCATGGATGTACATTGTATGGAACCCATACAACATTCTTCACAGGTAACATTAATGATTACTTTCATTCATTTTGGGTGTTTAATTAAATTTTATAGCATTTAAAAAAAAAAAAAAAAAAAAAAGAATGGTTTCAAAACAGTATCCTGACTAAATGTTGACATAAACCAGTCTGTGATCCACACAGCATCCTCTGATCTTAACTATTGGTCAAAATAATTCATAATTTCTGCTTTGTTTAAACTCAAAAATTAGTTATAATATCATATAAATGAGGTTTATTGACCATGAATAAAAAAATTAAAAAAGAGTTGAAATAAGTGACAAAATGTCGGAAAAAAAGCGCCATGAACATGTTGTCCTTCCGAAGGACAACATGTTCATAGTCGACAGGACGACAAAGTGGTGGAAGAGGAAGTGGAGCATCCGAGTGATGACAAAAAAAGATGACACGCTAACTTACTGGAAATGCCAAGCAAGCATGCTACAAATTAAAAGACTAAATCCCTTCCTCAGGCCACAACTTCCCAAAACTGACTCATATGAATAACAGCTGGTAGTAAATCTCTCATATGTTGTTTATTTTGTGTGGCATTATCATAATCCTGAAGGGTAATTTCTTATAGAAGGTAGAGACAGGATTTTGATAAAACTTTCAGCTTTCATAACAATGTGAACTATTTATAGTGTATGCTTTCTTCTCATCACTGAACACAGATGTGAAAACAATTTTTATACCACAACATGCAATATGGCTCCTCAGAGATGCAAACAAAAGGAGTTTTTGTGGAGACATTCAGAGTGTCTCTTGCTGTACCTCCAGTTCTTGGTGTGCGGGGGTCCAACCTCTAGTCTCAACAGGGCGTATCGTGCAGCGCTAAGGGACAGTCCTCTTATACCATCTCCCCACTCCTTCTCTGCTCTGTTGTTGTTTGTGAGTGGATGAGACAATACACAAACATAAGGAACAACATCAGACAGAAACGCAGAGACATCCATCATTACCCCATACTATACAGGAATGCACTGTAATAGGACAGCAACAAGAGAAGAAGAAAAAGAAACTTGCAAATGCTAATTAGATTCCAGACATACCCCTGGTACTCAATGTATTTGTAGATCATCCCAGCAATGACCATGGCCACAATAGCGTAGTACCAGGAGGAGATGAACATTAGAGCCAGACACATACTCATGCCAAGGAAGGACAGAGCCCTGTGGGTGTGACACATAACACCTGAAGTAATGTTTTTGCATACCAAGAAATGCATCATTATTACATCATAAGTATAGCAGGCAGCACAATATGACTGGTAAAAATAAAGTGTCCCCCCTACCCCCTTTAAGAAGTATGGTGGAGCTACACCTGTACTCACCAGTGGTAATATTTAAACCTTGGCCTCCAGTTGGGTGTCCGTAAAAGAGTCTGAACTGCACAGGCTAAGTTCACAAAGAGATAACACATCAAGAAGAACCTGTTGAGTAAACACAAGGAGAATTTCAACAAATGTGAGGCAGATACTATATCATAAGTGGTTTAGTCAGCCTAAACCAAAAAGGGAAATTAAGAAATGACTTGGCATATGTCATATATTTGGCATATTAATGAACAGTATGCAAGCTTACATTGAAAGTATGGGAGCCACCATGTCGAGTGAGGCAATAAGGATGCCCAGCTCAGCTATGAGACCAGTCAGTAGTAGGGCCCATGTAGGCTCTCCATTGGTCTTTCCGTGACCGAACACCTGAAACATAACAATTGTAAACCTTCAAAGGCAGCAATGCAAATCACTTATTGTTTGTTACTGCATCATAATCAAATAAGCTTGCAATTCAAATATTAGCAAACATCTCCAGCACAACATGTGATTTAGAGGTTATGAATATTCAAATTATCATATGTTTTGGAAATAATAAGAAACAGACTATGGAGTAACTGTTGTCTCTGGCTGTGTGTGAGTCAAGTCTGTAGGAGCCATTTCTGTTTTGCAGCGACAATGGCAATTTTGTCAGAGAATGTGAAGTTGTTACACAATGTATCTATCAACAGTGTGTACTGTCCCACCCTGAGGAAAGGAATGATGTTGTCCTTGGCTATAGCCTGCAGAAGTCGGGGAGCCCCAGTGAGCGACTGCAGGCCTGCCCCAACTGTAGAAAAGAAGGAGCCAATGACAATAACCCACGGAGACGGCCAGGAGAGCGTTCCCACCACCAAGTTTTTTCGAACGGCATCTCCAAACCTGCAAGTACATGCTGACTGAATATCTTTTTAAATGCTACTTTGTAAGAAAGTGTTTTTGATAGTACTAACTTGCAGTAGGACACACATAAACTTACTTGTCCCTAAGGACTACTCCTTCGATACAAGATCCAAACAGAACCACAGAACTGAAATCTGAATACAAGAGGTCAAGGAGCTCAAGGTGGCACAAAGATCTATATCAAATCTGCTTTCCTATCCTGTTCGAAGGAGCAAGACTGTTAGTTTTATTGTGGGTAGTGAACAGAATAAGGATACAAACAAGTGAAGTAGTAGTAATGGCTAAGATAGTTCCCACAGGGATGGACTTTTGAGCATCACGGAGATCACCAGATCTGTTGGACCCTGCCATGATACCTATAAAACAAAACAGACAGTTTAAAACAACAGAGGACATGGAAATGCTGTTTAACTATGCCCCCTGCTGGATGGATTGAAGGGATGTTTATATCGTCCCTATTTTACTGTGTGCAAAGTCCCTTTTGTAAGAAAGAAAAAAATACAGTACCAGTCACAAAGATTGGACACACTTTCCCATTCAAGTGAAAGAGAAAGTGTGTCCAAACTTTTTGACTGGTACTGTATATAATACAACATAGCAGGTAGTTAAAGCAAAACAAGCAATTTGGCTTGGAATCATGTCTGCATTATAGATTTACGTTTAAACAGGTTAACCACTAAGGCATTACACTTTAGTTTTTGTCACAATCATATCATTTGCAAAATTTTGTAATTTAAGTTTTAAGGTAAACATGTTAGGAAAGAATCATTTTACAGTTTCATACAGACTGTAGACTGAGGTATGTGCCATAAAAGAACTTGTTCTGTTTTATGACGTTGTTATACCTGTGGCAGATGGGAAGAAGATCCCAACCAGAAGTGTGAATGATGTAGCGATGTCTGCTGACACATACATGCCAAAGTTCTCCATGGCACCATGGACATCCACTGACTGTAGCCCCGCTTTCTCTAAGATCTCCCCTTTCTGTTGGTAGTTGCCCCACATGTTTTCTAACAACAGAGAACAGACATTTAAAACATTGGCAACAAACTAAGAGAGTGACATTCTATCAGGCCTGTGTGTTATTCATTCAAGTTTGCCATAGAATAATTATTGATTCTTAAAATTGTTTAAAATCATGTGCAAAAGTTTTTTGTTGTTGTTGTTTTTTTTACCTTGAGTGGTACTAACACTATATTTTACCCCTTAATCAGTATGTTTATAGTATTGATATATACTTGGAACATTAAGAGTCAACATTAACATATTTATTATATAATGAAATCTCATCCTGTATACTTTAATCCCTACAGTACTAACAACTAATAATAAATATACCTCTTAAAATTCCACTGCCAAGTCCAGGGATGCCTTGTATCTCTGTGACATTGTTCTGGATGAAGTAGTCATCACACTGAGCGCCGCTCATGTTCCCCGGCAGACAGAACCTTTCCCACAGCTGACTGGGCACCGTGATGTTGCCCTTTATCACAGTCTTAGCACACACATCGAAGCGATCTCTCACCAACGTTCTGTTTCCAAGCATGCAGATCCTACAGCAATAACATGGACACAAATCAAAATGATTACTATATGAGTCGTCATTATTTCCAACAACAACATCATCATCATCATCATGGTCCTCATCATATACATCTCCTTTATTATTATAACCATAGTAGTTGAATTATACTCAAACTATTTAATTGGAAAACCATACTGCAAGTAGGCACCCCAGGCCTAATTAGTGGCAGATGGGAGACAGAATCATAACAACACAGAGAAAATACAACACAAAAATAAAATAACAATAGAAAAGCATGTATTCCTTCTCTATGTGGAATGAATACCACACAGAATTGGCACTTTCTCCTCCATATAAGACACAAAATATATAAATAAAGGTCCCCATAATTAACTCTATTTACTGTTAATACATATGTTTATTCTAGTAAACTGCAGACTTACGGGAATTCAGGGGGATGAGTCATGGATTTGAATGCCCCAGCATAGATGGAGACAATTGAGATAATGACGCAGGCCAGGAAAAGAGAAGCCAGCTTGTTGACATATTTGACTCCTACAAAAACCACCACAGCCATCAGGCTGAGGCAGATAGAGCCGTAGACTCGCATATTGTTCAGCATGGCACTGTCACTCCCAAGGGTGTCTGTAGCGTGAAATATGGCCGCCTGGGGGACCAAATATTTCTAAGGAAAAAATAAATTACAACAGGAAGGTTGTAATAACACATGTAATGGATGCTATATTTGTTTACAGAACAGTGTTTAGGAATCATATCTAGGCATACAAATGCGAGTTGGAATATAACCACAGAATAATATTTCAGCAAACTGACCAAGAAGATTTCGATGGCCCCCAGTATGTACATGGCAGAAGCAAAGGTGGTGCCTAAGTAGAAGCACAGACCCACAGCTCCTCCAAACTCAGGGCCAAGGGAGCGGGAGATCATGAAGTACGCCCCTCCAGCTACAACAGTAAAACAAAGTGTTACACACAAACAGCCACTGGAAAGCATCTGTACTGCATGCACTGAACACAACAGTAAATCTCTGCTGCCCCCAAGTGGAAGAATATGTAATAGAAAATGTACCTTCTACATCTATTCGGAGCAGTCCGGAGATATCAAGGTCCAGCAAGTAATTATTTGAAAAGCAGTTCATGTCTATTTACTTGTACAAAAAAATATTTATAGTACTGCTGAAGGACTGGATAAATGTTTACTTAGGGACATTTTCAGTGAATACAGTGGAGTTCAAAGTATTACCTGGAACAACACCATTCGTGGCAATGGCACTCATTGATATGGCCGTGAGCATTGTCTACAGAAGAAAGGGAAAAATAGGATTAATATGGAAAAGCTATGGCAACTTGGGGTGTTCCGTTAATATCCAATGATCAAATTGAAAGCCACCACAGCTTCCATCTAAGATAGCGTATCTCTAAATATTTAGATAATGTAGCCCGGACGTTAATAAGACCACAGTATTTGTTATTTAAGAAAGGTTACTAAAGCATACTAAGTAAAATACCAAAAAAACAATTCAAAGTGACATTCTTCACCTTAAATAATGCTGCTGCTTATGCAACCATGTAGCAATAGAAGCTGGCCCACATTGTTAGTGGAATCAACCCAGCATAATAGTGTATGTGTGTGTGTGTGTGTGTGTGTGTGTGTGTGTGAGTGAGTGTGTGTACAGTAGGCTATGTGTGTGTGCATACTAACACATGAGCAGCACATGAGGACAATCAGAAGGGACTGCATGATGCCAGCCATCCCAACAATCCACGTCAGTCGGAGGAAAAGAATGACACCAAAGATGTTCTGCAGACACGGCAAGTAGACCCCCATCAGAGTGCCCATGTTGGGAGACTGATAGAGATAAAGAGGGAGAGAGACAGAGAGAGAGAGAGAGAGAGAGAAGAGAGAGAGAGAGAGAGAGAGAGAGAGAGAGAGAGAGAGAGAGAGAGGAGAATATTGACCATGACATTTCAGGAAACAAGCGTATTGATTATTTGTATTGACTGATGTACTTTTTTTGTGTCATGTCATTCAATCATGTTATCAGCTCTTTGCATGTATCCAGGTCGTACACAGCCACAATCTGACTACAGAGCGTGCAGAGGCATAAGCAATCAATCAACAACTCTTAATACAAATCAAGAACTCGGATAGTGAGGCAGGGAGAGAGCCAGAGATGGAGGATAATGTTTCTAAATCTCCAAAGACTGGGTGTACAACACGTGCTCATAAACAGAGAGGCTATAGTGTTCCTCTGCTGTGCCCCGACTGCTGACCTTGGGGGTCTTCCTGCGTGAGGCCTCTGCGCTCTCTGCCTCCTCATGCTCCTTGGCTCCCTGGGTGATGTTGGTGTAGCTGACCAAGCGGCTGAGCAGGGAGGAAACCTTTGGCCGGATGTCCAGCTCTTCCTGAAAGAAAAACGGGGGAAGAAGACAAATGAATGAGTTTGGTGCAAGTCTATCATCTGACAGAAATATTGGGCAATAAAAATAACAGACCTCAAACAAAGCCAGATTTCTGTCATAGAAGTCATTCTTCTTGTTAGCAGCATCAGCATTGTTGAGAAATGGACTGTCTTCTTTATGATTCCCATGTCCTATTAGGCAAACAAGACTTATGGTTAACAATAAAAACAATTGGAGCTATATAGGTTATTAAGGTTATTTTTCCTGCCAATATATCAAGCAAACATTGTTCTTAAATATATATTGGAGGCATCAATAATTTCTGTATCACACTGTCTTAAGACAATGCTTATCTAATGTAACAACCAGACTTCCATGAACAGCATAAAGTGTCCAGCCGTGTCCGTGCTGATTCAGAGGCTTCTCAAATCTTCTCAAAAATGAAGGGGAACGCAATTCTAACATACATTTCTTAAAGATTAAAAATCCATTCAATATTTTTTTGAATTAAAAATGTACATCTTCATGATGGCATTAAGCTAAATGTTTCATTATGCAAGATGATCATTGATGGACATATACAACATTTTTTTATCAATGTCACCAATTTGCCTTAAACATTAAAATAAGGTCACTTGTTGGAAACAATCTATACCAGTTGGGGGTGGGCAATATAGCCCTTCAAGAATATGATATTTCAGGATATATCTGTGATGATATGACAATATTTTATTATTAATTACAAGAACATAGAATTGCAACAGAAATGTCAGTATAAATGTTAACAGTTTGCCTTCAAATATTCAGTAAAAGCTAAAAAAAAAAGTTATATCTCAGTTGTTTCAAATAGTACAACAAAGTGCACATCTAAACAGTTAAATTAGGCAATTACGTCAACAAGTCAGAATATTGGCATAATCACGATATTCATTTTTTCATATCGTGATTAGAACAAATATATTATCATGTTGTTATGGCACACCCCTAATATCAAATCCACCTTTTTCCATGGGATATATTTTTCAGTATTCAGTTAGCTTTGAACTGTCACTATTAATTATAATTTAAACATCATAATAATCTCCATGTAACTTCAGAAACACAACTCATGCAGTGAAAGGCCAAAAGCAGCACAGACCGACAAAGCATAGTCCAGGTGATAAACAGGCATATAATTAGATTCAACTCTCTTTAACTTTTGCTTTTGAAGAAAAGAATCAAGCAGAGATGAACGCAGTGCCTGGGGCAATTATTGCGCGCAAAGTAGCACTGCAAACGTTCACTTCACACACATTCACAATCACAGGCATGCACACACCTCATTACCTAGAAATTACCTAACCTTGGGTTATTAGAGCATGTAAACCTTAACAGCGTCATTTCAATATCCAAATTAATCCTGCAACAAGAAGTCTGCCAATTTAGCCAAGTGGGCATGAAATAGACAAATATTTAGTGTTGAAGATATAGCAGCTTTGTTGTAAGTGAGTTGGTTGAGCTTCAATGCTAGTCTTCACTCACCTGTGTTTTGTGTCCCACTGCTGCTAGTATCTCTGTGGGTAAGCATAGTTATAAGATGTGTGACGACTGCAACAGAGCACTCTGTGCTCTAGCTTGGGGAATTGTCGATTACTATACAGGACACTCGGTCACCCAGGGTGAATACTCATTCAGGGGCCTGATTTAACACATGGTGCACGGTGAGGGGGGTGAGAGGTGGGGAGTGGAGGATACAGTGGTAACTCGCTGACTAACAAGCACATGGCGCACACACGCACACACACACACACACACACACACACACACACACACACACACACACACACACATGCACGACACATGTCTGCTCATAAGGATTTAAGAGCCTTGGGTTGGGTTTATGGTATCTCAAAGAAGTGCAGTATTACAGTGTTTTTATTCTTACATTGTATGTTCAGTCTGGATAAATCATATAATTAATAAGTCATCAATCTTTCTTCCAAGCCATTATTCCAAGAATGTAGCAATGAGCAAAACAATAATTTATAGGTGTATTAAAACAAATAGTTGATCATTTGAAGCATAAAGGCCACATTCCTATTGGTCTGCCTTTCCAAACCCTAACAACTAGCCTACACAGCTGGATGTGAGTTATGGCTGTAAAGAGATAAGAGTAAAAACAATGCCAACACTGTCCCCTAGTGTTATCTTGCTGTCGGTGGCATTGGTGCTCCAAGCAGCAATGAGAGAGGACTAGATGAGATGAAGGCACTGATTGACTTAAAAAGACATCTAGCATTTTTGGAGCAATGGAGGTGGATATTGCTCCACAATTAGCCATACAGTGAGATATGTTCAAATGTTTCCTGGCAGGAACTGTTACTCTGTGCTGCTCCAAACACTACCCTAATAGTTAATATATAATGGTAAAGCCTAAAATAGTTCAGCTTCCGGCTCATTCCAGCAAAATGAAAGTCACTTTAACAATGAGGAGACAGTGGGGGGTCTCTTGTTCATAACTTCACATTAAATGTCTGATTAAAAAGATTAAAGATTAACTGACTTGTTATGAAGGCAAGAGTCTTGCTGTGTGCACACAGAGGCTTTACAGCAACATGTACCGACATGTCACAAGTGCCCCCTAAAAACAGCTCACCACCACTGCTAGAAGATCTGTGCTGAAGGGCCGACACATTTACAGAAGGGTGCATCAAAGTAGGGAAGTTAAGCAGAGCGTACATGACTTTTTCTTTCCACTGACTAACTATTTAGAGACAAGCTACTATATATTTTTATTTTTTGTTTTGTGGAGGTTTCTCAGCTTTCTTAAGTATAAAGTGTTGGTGTTGGGGTGCACTGGGTACTGTACTTACAGCATTGTCAGAAATAAGAAAAACATTTTTAAAAAAAAGAACATGCACTATAGTCATTAGCCAAGATTATAAGTACTATTTGAGTCATAGTATTTAGCTCCAGTCACTAAACACTGAAAGCAACAAAAGTCCAAAACAAATGTTTTGACAGACTGCTTATGTGTCAGGGGTGTCTAGCTATAATTTGTATTTACAACTAGATCAATTCCCAGAGAAATGCTACGTTGTCAAGTCTTTTCAAAGTGCAAAGTACGTGACTGTCAAACCATAGCCAACGTTTTAGGCAAATCTACAAAGACAAAATCAGTATGAGTTATGATTTGTTACAACTTCCAGAAAGCAGCTCTTGCTAAACTTCTTCAAGACTTTTTAGCAAACAGTGCATTAGTTTACATTATCTAGACTGCACAGTGTACTTGGGTGGGATATTTTGAGTGATCAAGAGTTTTTACAGTGATCTTACAAATTAACTTTTTCAAAACCAGTAGGCCTAATGGTTAAGGCAGAAAAAAACTAAAACAGAAACAGAAAAAAAAGCAGATTAGTCATGGAAAACAATATCCCTATCCATTAGCTTCTTAGGGTTTGAAAAAGCCTCTTTGCTAAACCTCCTGTTTAATAAACACTTAAGACTTAACACTGATAGGCAGAGAAGTAGTAGAGCTTAGCTAACTCTCCTTTGTGCAGTTAGTTGGCAAGAATGTTGTACTGATTATGTGTTTGGAGGTGGTGTGTGTGTATGTGTCTGTGTAAGTGTGTAAAAGAGAGAGAGAGAGATACAATGAAAGAGACAGTTTGTAAATATCTGTGGCTCCTTTCTTCATTTAATTAGCTCCCTCTGCTTTTATACACTGCATGGCTTCAAAGCATAGCTGGATGTGACTATGCCACTGATTTGGTCAAACATAATACAACATTGTTACGTGGACTTATGTCAACTGGTTACATTGTAAACTTATTCTCTATTGTCCACTATATTTAGCTCTTTGTTTGTGTTTCTGGGCCTGTAAAATGATCCTCCAAATCCTCAGAGCCACTCTGACCACTTACAACTGTCTGCACCTTACCAGCTTTACTTTTTCTAATCAGCTGCAGAAGGCAAAATAGGGAATGAGAAACCAATCCTAAGATTGAACTCAAACTTTGACATTACTTATTTGGAGTATTGCTACAGTATGTGGAAAGTAGGCCAGCTTTACCAACATGATATGAAATGTCATTTCCATTACTCATAAACAGGAGTTCTGAAAGTCCAGTTGGGTCATTATGTGTTTGCATGTGTATACAGTACAGACCTAACCCTGCACATTATGTTAGTTACAGCATCGAGCACCACTGTGGAGGCAGGATACAACATTGTTAGGCATGGTATTTGTCATCATTGCAAATAATACTATATAACTGAGGCATGCCAAGTGCACATGTTATTCCACTTTGGTGCAAGCAGAAGGGAAGCCAATAAAATAGTATATATGAATGCAGATATGTCCATGAAAATGTTTGTCTCAAACCGAGCATGAACTGCCCAGGGGGGTACATAATTTCTAGTCTGTGGCAATCCTTAAATCATTCAAGTTTACTGCTGTCATCTTAGTCATTAAAAATAAACATGGTGGGTAGGGCTGTGGGTAGGCATATTTTCAGAAATTGCTACTAGTTGTTTTTTTTGCATTGTACTTTTTTCTCCTCCCTAGCCTGTGGCAAGAATCAATATAATGTCTGCTGTAGCAATAGGCCAATGTTAGCTGTAATGGCTGTGTTTCATGCGGCGCAGCATCTGAACCAAGCATTGGAATGCTAACCTGCTGAGCTGTACAGCAAAACATATTAGCTTTAATGTGTGCTAATGATGAGAAGGACGGCAGCTCAGCCCGATTATCTCAGGGGGTAAAGGTGGGCGGGAAGAGGTGCATTGTACAACAGACTTTTGAAAAGACACAAATGGTGGGTGTAGAACTAATGACTAAACAAACCCAAAGTGTGGTCTGTACAGGAGAATTGTCTACTTGCAGTGTCTTTGCAAAACTGTTAATTACATTTAAACTGTACATTTGCTGCACACACAACCCATTCTTGTAAATGTTTGCTTTGCGTAAATGTTACAGATGTACAGATTATAGACTATATCATAAACAGCACACTACCGTGGAGGTCAGCATCAGGATGTTTATCCTTTAGTAACTTCAGTACTTGACCAAGTTGTACTCTGTCATGTCCACCGAGGAGTTTGGAAATAATAGTGAGATTACTCCCCCTGTACACTGATGTATTGCATCCCGGCTGTCAGCACTTTCCTTGTACACAAATGGAGGGAACGTAAACAGGAACATCCACTTTAAGCAACAGTGATGTGACACGTTTTTTAGCCTACAACATTTTTCATCACATACAGCAAACATCTCCTCACTATCCGCGAGTTGACTGTCCCCTGAACACACTGTAAAAAAACGCGGTCTCTGTAGACAGCCCAGGCTCCACAAACGGCATCAAAAACAAACTGCGCCAAACCTGCCCCACGAACCATAACAAACAGTGTTCCAGCCAATAACTGACAAGAAGGAGCTGGTTGAGCCATCACTGCAGCAGCATTAGCCAGTAGGGTACTTCCACAATGCACGTTCATGACTCAACCAACTCCTCTTTGTTGGTTATTGGCTGGAACACTGTTTGTTATGGTTCGTTGGGCAGGTTGGCGTAGTTTGTTTTTGTTGGCGTTTGTGGAGCCACTATTGCGTTCCAAGATGCAATTGGATTTCATAAGGGCAAATTGTTAAATTGTTACAATGTAATTTAAAATTTACTTTAAAAATAAACATAAATGTTTTGAAATATAATGTTCCGCTTTGGCAGTGCTAAATATATGAGTGAGGAATCCTAGTGACGAGTCCATAGCAACCAGTGTTGAATTTGTTATTTCCCAGTGTCCTTTGCTGAATGGTCTCAATGTTTTATTGTTTTATTTCATGTGAATACTAGTTTACTTGAGGAGTAACTTAGTATTTGAAGTAATGCAGTAATGCAGAAAGTGTGCATTTAGTTCCCATGCTTATTGTGTTTCCACAACAATGATAATGAGTAAATCTGATGAAATGGCCAGCACGCCATAACAGAGGAGTGGGATGCGTAAGATGAGAATGCAGAGGTTAACTTCTGTATGTCACGGCTGTAAAAAATCAAATGGCATATGTACATCTTTGCTAAGCACAAACTAGCACATATGGGTAGGGTCATGCCTCTTTTTCAAATCATTTTGGAGGGTCATAGAAAAATTATTACTGGCGAGGGGAGGGTCAAGTCTTTTTAGCCTAAAGGTCCCAAAACTCCTCTGGTGACCCCTTAAATAAATAACGAACAGTCCCTTAGCTCAGGTGTTGGGATCCACTGGTTCCATTGTAGCCAATTAAAAACATAGTTACTGTATTAAAATGTCCAAAAGGGACATTTCTCATGTATCACAATCTAAAATTGCTACAACAGTGATCATTTCAAACAAGTTACACATGTTGGGTAGAAGCTACTGTATTCATGTTGCACTGATCTCTGTTAAGTGTCAAAAGTGAGGCAGTGCAGTAATGTAGACCCAAGGCACACTGAATGAATACTATTGCTAGGAGATCTTCTGAAAGAACTGGGGGACACAATGGAAAAAACAACATCTGAGCTGCTCTGCTTGCCATGTTGTCACTTTGATGTGAATGAAGAGATAGAACAAAAATGACAGATGATTGGATGGCAAGGCAGTTGAATCATAGGAAACGATGTGTGACAAATAATTTAATTAAAGCACAATCTTTAAAGAACATAACAAAGACTTACAAAGAGTTGTTAAGGCTTGTGCACCAGTGTGTGTGTAGCTGTCTGAATCTGTTCTAACTCTGTCATCAGTTCCACATTTCTGCTCCACCACAGTGTGTTTATCTCTCAAGGGTTATCTGAGTGGCATGCCAGACACCATGACAGGAATGATCATCCTGCTCTCCTGAATTAGAGTTGGAACACACAAACAGCATTCTCCACATCATCTACACATTACATCAGTTTCTCAGCACCTGTTTAGTTTGAGGCCAATACAAGCAAAATACATTTGCACTACATGGTTATATTATTTACCCGGTCTTTCCAGTCTCACATCAAGGCTATTACCAAGACAGCATTTTTTCATCTCAGTAACATTGAAAAAATTCAACTCATTTTATCATTTTGTGATTCTGAAACTGTAATCCATGCATTTGTGTCTTGCTGACTTGATTACTGCAATGTCCTTTCTTCCGGTCTTCCAAATTGTGCCACTAGAGGCCTTCGACTTGCTCAGAACACTGCAGCCAGAATCTTGACAAAAACTAGAAAATATGATCACATATGAACGCCCACTCTGACCTCAGTGCAAGCTAGAGCTGATTTTAAGGTTCTTCTTTTAACATTTAAGGCCCTGCATGGACTCGCACCACCTCATTTATCTGAGCTTATAACACCATATACAGTACACCGGCACGCTCTCTCTGCTCCCTTGATGCTGGTCTCCTGGTCATTCCCCTAGTAAACAAAAAATCTGTTGGTTATAGACCATTCTCCTACTGTGCCCTTCATCTGTGGAATGGCCTCCCACTACCTGGTAAAGAAGCTCACTCATTGGACATTTTTTAATCTAGATTGAAAACCCATCTCTACTCATTATACTATAGCCAACCATAACACACCATCCTTTCTGCGTCCTTCACAAACAAACTCTTTCACTTAGTCTCTTATGTTGCTGGTTTTGTATTGGTTATTATTACTGCTTTAATGCTGTTCAATTGTGTTGTTGCTGTCTGTCATTTCTGTGTTCCTTTCATTTTAAAGTGCACTGAGACCATGTGTAATGGTGATTACACTTTAAATAAATTTGATTGATTGATAACAGAAAAAAGAGCTTGCACTATATTCATAGGAACATGAAAAGGTAATTGTAGGTATATAAATTGAATTTCATTTATGGATAACTTATTACATCAACAGTAATATCTCCAGCACATTAGCTTTATTTCGTTCATGGGATATTATTTGTTGCCTTACTTCACACTGATACACCTGGAATATCTACTTGTCGTGCAAAAAGACACCTAGGCAGGAAGGAGCTAGAAAATAGTGTTTCTTGCTCACTTTTCCTGCTAGACTTTCGCAGCACACTTTCCTCTCTGAAATGTGAAGCCAATTTAGGGTAGTTGCTCTTGCCCAGGAATACAGCATAGTTACAATGGCCACAGTGTTGGTCCTGTCCTGGGCTGAACAGAGCTGAGTTCACAAGCTAATACAGACTCTGCATTATGTCACTTCGTCCATGCTGCGGATGTCACACTGTAGCTGAGACATACAACATGTAGCATACCCACCACTCCCATGATGAAATCATCCAGTACACGCAACCACTTTTGATTGGTTTTACAACAGCAAATACTTTCCCACCCAACTTTTTACTGCTTGAATGTGTCATAATGCTGCATGTAAAACTCAAGTCGGAGAAATATTGAATATGTACATGCCTACTCGTGAATTTTTTTTTTTTTATTGTATGCTTAAGAATTAGCCTGGGATGATGTTTAAATAACCAAAAACTAAAAGCACAGTAGAGATGTTCCAAAAATGCAGTCAACTACATTGACTTGAAGAGCTGTTACTGTTTAGTTCCGACACGTGTTTGAAACTTAATGGTACTGCGTGCCCTTTGCTCCGTCTCATCATCATTCATTTGTCTCGCTTCCTTCTTCTTCTCCTCCTTCTCACCCTTTCCAGCATATAGTCATCCTTGCAGCTACCCACTAAGTTTGATGCTTGTTGTTGTTCTCAGGCTAACAGGAAGCTCTCTCGGGAGGGGTAGGGGGAATTGTGAGAGCAGGAAGACAATGGAGGCAGCAACAAGCTTGTGCGAATCCCAACCACAAAACTGTGAGGGTTATATGAGGACAACTGCTTTTCCCTCTATCGTCAAAACCTTTTGTAGGCATGTAGGCCTAGTACAGATTTCTGCTTTGACAACATTTGCTTAGACAACATTTGGGCCACTACTTTTTAACACTTGAATCGCTGTTATGTACAGTATCTTATAAATGTATTAACTTGCATTCCTGCTGTTCATGAATGCCATGAACTCTAAAGGGTAACGTCCATGCATTCCAGAAATATACAAACAGACAGCTAGGTCAACATGTGCTTCGATTCCTTCTTGTTATGCTTCATGCAGTCTACTTGAGCCCTGTGTCTCACTGAAACATATATATATATATATAATATCATCTGCATGGCAAGTTTTCACACATTTACTGTATGCACAAACACATAGAAATGCACATATATCAAAATCCACACACACTGGCTGTTCACTCCCTGGATGCTCATTAACACAGAAACAAATAGTTAGATGACTCTTCAGCCTTGAACTCTGGAACTTTCCGATGTAATTCAGTTGTTGAGAGCTCACAGGCAGCATGACGGTGAGGTAATACTATAAGTGGGTGGCCAGTCAGTGTGTGGGTTTGTACCCAGCCTGGCCTTCTGGACGCTTGGTAAAGCGTGGGTGCTTCTTTGGAAGGCCGCACCCATGTGTGTTTTTTATTAAAAAACTCCGTTCCCCGAGTTGGTTCACGCTTTCAGCCCACACAAATCAGTGCTGCTCTCACATAATCCTACCCAGCGGCTACAAACTCCTCGCTCCTCTCCTTGTCTTCCCTCTGTCTTCCCTTTATCCTCTGTCTGGGACTGCCCCTGCCCCCCTCTTTCAATACTGTAAGCAAAACAAGTGAGTGACAGTGAGAGACAAGCTGCAACAGAGAAGTGAAGAGGGAGAAATCTGCTTCTGTGTTGTTGAGCAGCCAGTCGCTGTGAAAGGAAATCCTCTGTTGGCACAAAGAGAGCTCCATCTTTTGTGCAAGGAAGCACTTGAGGCCTTTTCTTGTTGAGGCTGTACAGGGCCCCCTCACACATTCCCACAACCGTTGTGTCTTTCCCCCATGGTTCTCACCCCTTTCATTGTTTTCCCTTTGTTACTCTTCTGTCCCTGAATTTATTTTAAAAGGATTCTACGGGCAGTAAAAATATTCCAAAACGATAAAAGTAGTGTTTCTTCAACTTCACCTAAAGTGAGCTGTCAAACACAGACCTGCCTGCTGTAGGAAAACTGCTTTCTGGCCGTAGAGAATTGCCATGGTAACCATACAACCAGCTGTTCAGAGGACTCTCTAGACAAAGCAAGGCTGCCCCATGCTGTGCTGGGTCCAACTCATGAAGTATCACTTTTAGGAGACATTTATCAAGTTAAAAAAATTAAAATTAGTCATGTTGTGTCCAAGCTGAGAGATAAAGAGCTGAGGAAAAGTTAGTTAGTTGAGACTTACCATCAGAGCTGACAGAATCTTGATGATCAGGGCAGTCCTGTCCAGTGTCTCTGTAATCCACCCAGTTAATCCCCTCTAGACTATCGTAGTTGGACTGAGCTTGATCCTTCACCGGTACCACTGTGAAGTGAGGCATGTTTTCATCACTATCCTCTGCGTCTCCAGCTCAGCAACTCAACATAGCAGGCTAGCTGTTAGCCAGCCTCAGCTCAACTCCCACTAATGGTAACTACATTCCACTACACTGCGCTCACTTCCTCTAGAGGCTATTATCATACTCCCCGCCCACAGGCCAGCCCCTCCTGGTCTTTTTGTGTGAACAGAAAGGGTATGGAGGTCTCAGGGATACATTTGGAAAGACACTCACACCCCCTCAAGGAGTAGGAGTGGCCCGTAAGGCACAACTCTGATTAAAGCATTGTCATCCCTGGGTCATGAAGAGTGAGAGGGTGAGTAGGGTGACCCCGTTCTGCTGTCTGTGTCATAGACAGCTAACAGAGTGAACCTTGTCTGTTCAAGGTTCAGGCAGACAGACAGTCCTCTGTTTATGCGGGCCATTCCCAAAACACACAGACAGCGACGTGGCAGTTTGGAAAATAATCAAACTGAATTGGTGAAGTGGAACCACAGAGTGGAAAAGAGAGGGAAGTAGAGGGTAGAAAAAAAAATATATTTTGTCAAAAAGAGAGGAAACAGTGAATGATCCCAGCCCCCATTCCAACTGTTGAACAGTTGGATAACATTTCAACCTTCGACCCCATGGTCAATCAAAATTTGAAATGTTGCTTTTTCCCCAATCTTTACTAAATCATTCATTGTATGACAATAAATGAATGCTAAGAACTTGACTTGACTTGACATAACCTGTGACTTGAATTGACTTGCCCAAATGTCCAGCTGTTGAAGCTATCAGGGGAAGGCTCAGCAGTGAATTACCGTGACATCACTAACAGAGAGTAAAGTTTACCCCCTCTTTCCAAGAATAGGACCTACTCAAACCATAAAAAGCAGAGATCAAAGACTCTCTAGCAAGGCTGTAATTAGAGGTCCTGTTTAAGGCCATTTTAGATCTTGCTACTGCTATGTTTGGATTGCAAAAGCTTTGTCAACTGTTAGTGTGTCTTGGGTGTTTTTCACTTTGATTTAGAAACAACTATCTGCCATCCGAAGAAAAAGACTTCTATGAAGTGTAATTTACTCACTTGGCTGAGGTGTTGGAGGGACAATCACATGTACCTATATGCAGAAGAAAGAGCTGCTGATCTGCACACATAATTACAAACAAGCTTTCAGTTGTAGACCTTTTTTTCCCAACATTCAAGGCAAACCCTTACAGTCAAGGGTAATAGGATGTATGGACTACACAAATGCAATATAAACGTGATATATTAATAACAATCTACTGAAATGCTGGCTTGATAATATGAGTTGATTGTCCATGTTTTATGTAATGTTGTCAAAGACCGATATGTAGATGATGACCTGCCTTTTGACACTTTGAAAAACCTTGGTTGTGTGGACACATAAACTGTGTTTAACAGCCCTGTCCCAAACAACTTATTACTATTTTCTTCTCTCTCCAGACAGACTGAGGCTTTGATGTAAAAGAAGTAATTTATTTTCCTGACTGACTTGCTAACTTGGCAAAGTAATACACATGAGATGCCATCAACCATATAAGGTTATTTCCTAGACTGACTAACCCATGCAGTGCTGTGTAAAAGTGAGGGTCAGTGAGCAGCAGGCAGGCAGGCAGGCCACGAAGCACTCTTTTCTTCCACCACAATTACTCAGTCTTGTGGAAAGACATGTAAGCAGGAGGGGCAGGTCCCAGGAAACATTAGGCCCACGAGGGTCAGATTGTTTACAGCATAGGAAGAGACAGAAGTGAGAAAGTACTACAATGGGAGCTGCTAACATTTGTCCTGGGCTGGCCCTGCATCACTTCTGAGCTTACATGGTATGGTCAAAGATCAATGGAGGTCAGGCCATAGATCTCATTATAGAAAAAGACTGCAGAAATGACCCTGTACATTTCCAACCCATTGACATATCTGAAATAGCTAAATAACAAATGATTAGCTGAGGTTACAGAAGGCAGGTAGTTATGTGGACAACTTGTGGCCGACTATATTTATAGAATGCACCAAAAAATCAAATCAATCAAATTCTTCTCATTTTCCTTTCACGCTGAGCTTGTGAATACGACAAACTGCTATTGGCTACTCCTGGCCCCATGCACTTTTTCTAATGTGGGACTCTAACAGCTGTGATACCAGGAGATGATTGGTATTTGGTGCTACCAGTTGCAGTTCTCACGAGGCGGGTATGGCTGCAGCCTGGAGCGTCCCATGTCATGCCATCCCGTCTCATGCCGAGGCGTGTCCAACGGTAAGTTCAGCAGGCCAAAATACGAAATTGCGAAGTATTTTCCAGATGGAGTCACGGTTAAGTTCGTGACCACGTTTGCAATCAAGGAGGGTCAGTGTATGTTTTGGTATTTCGATTCGATACATTTCTTTATTCCCCTCTCTCCCTGCCTTCCTCTGACTCTCTGTCTCTACCCGCAGCAGACAGCTTCGCCCAAAGAGAGTCAAGCCAGCTGAGGAAATAGACTTTCAGTTCACGGCTGTAACGTTACTGTTACATTAACGTTACCGTCCAGCGCCAAAGTCGGATCCCAGCAAACTTTCTGTTGTCGTTAAGCTTGCTGATCTGGCAGAAAGTCACCGGCGGTTCGGGATCAGATCATGGGGATCAGACATCCGGTGCTGGGTCTAATGTTATAATGTTCGCTGCTGCCGCTGCAGCTAGCTAGCAGCTAGCCACCAGCCCTATGACCTGGGTCCCCGGTTCGCTCTATGTTCGCTCCCCGGTGCTGACTGACTCTGGTCTGTCTGCAGAACTGGCGTTACCCGCTCTAGCTAAGCTGGGAATCAGACGAATCTGCCGCGCTCGTGTTTTATTCATAATTTCTTTTCTTTGCAAAATATGAAAGAAAAAGGCATTTTTTTATTTCTGTTTTCTAGTGATTTAATTTTTTGTTATATGAAATAGGAAATGAAAATCAAAGCATGTTTAAAATGTTCACATTCCCTTTTGACAAGGAAAAGGAAAAAACGCCTTGTATTTCAATTTTAAATTTTGTATTTTAAAACGAAAATCAAATAGCCATTCGTTTTTTTTGTTTTTTAATATCTGTTAATGAAATGAAAATCGAATGACCAAAACATACACTGATTGGATTTCCTGAGGATGGATAACAAGGATCTGCACACACAAGAATACAAAAATAAACATGTTACACTCTTTCCAATACTCCTTTTTATTTTCATAGTCTATATTGTTTTCACACTTCACTGGGACATTGCTGCAAATACAATTGCTTATCAGCAAGGCGAGAGGGCATGAGACGGGAGGCTCCAGGTTGCAGCCATAGAATGAATTTTTTTGTTTGCCTATAATCTGCATTTATTTTATAGACAGACATATATTTGTAAGTATTTTATTCATTTGTATGATTGCCGTTACTGTTAAGTTAAAAAAACACCAAATATATCAAGTATTTTATTCATTAGCATGATAGTCTGCATTTATCTTACTGTTTAGTTACAAAAAAAACCAATTTTTTAAAAGTATTTCATTCATTAGCATGATAGTCGACGCAAGCTTTTACTTTGAAAAGTAGAAGCTCGGGGAAGCTTTTACTTTGAAAAGTAAGAGAGATATTTTTTAAAGTATTTTAAAGTATTTTATTCCAGTCGCGAGCTTTTATTTTGAAAAGTAGAAGCTCGGGGATTTTATTCCAGACGCGAGCTTTTATTTTGAAAAGTGGAAGCTCAGGGACGGCACCAGGCGGGAAGGCATGACACGGGACGCTCTAGGCTGCAGCCATACAGTCTTGGTTCTCACTTCTCTGACTTGCGATTATGGCTATCAGCCACTAGATGGCAGCCTTAGAATACCTCAAACATTCTGCAAATGCATTTGGTCTTCTCAGCCTCTGGACAAAACAGTATACAGTAAGTCATCTCCCGCTATGTGTCAGACTTTTAACACCTGATGAATAAAGCATATATTACATATATTTCAGGATAACATCCCAATATTTAATTTGGCAAAAATTTATAAACAGTCAATCCCACAACACTTTTTCTCTTAAAGGCACCATAAATGACAGACAATTCAGAAGTTCAGAAACATGAGTGATGTAAACTAAACCTCAATTTCAGAAAATATTAACTTTGATTCAACCATTTTCTGGTGGTAGTCCATGTATTTCTAAAGAGGAGTTGGTCTTAAAGGGACATCAAATAAAAATACATATTTTCCCTTACCTGTAGTGCTGTTTATCAATCTATTTCGATTGTTTTATTGTGAGGTGTCCAGTAATGGAGATATCGGCCGTAGCGATATAATGGAACTAGAAAAACAAATATTTGAAAGACTTAATAGCAGTGTCTTTTTCCAGAAATCATGACCCGATTACTCAAGATGATCCACAGACCTGATGTAGGAACTATTTTCTTTCTACCGAAATACAAGCACCAACCGTATTACCATACAGAAGCAAGTGAGTCATGGAGGAGAGGCTCATGCTTGTGTTGGCGCGAGATATAAACATTTTGATTTGATTTGATTTATTATTTATCTCGAACAATCAGCAATGTTGCAAAAGAAAACAAAACAAAATAAAAACACAAACAATCAGCATTTACCAAAGACCAAAAAAATTAAAAAAGGATAAGTTTGAGAAGGAGCAGGCGGAAGCATACGGCTTATTAGGTCCTGCATCTACTTCACAATATTATATTATTACAAAACAAATAGATATGCAAATACAGCATACAATCTTTCAGGTCTAACAATAATAAGACAATAATAACATTAATGGCGCCCTCCTGGGCTAAGCTGTAACGTTAGTTAGCACAGGTTAGCCAGCAGTATCAGTTAGCTATAAACTAATCTCAACAAGCTACCAATGCAATGTTGGAGCACGAGGGACTTTTGCACGGTGATACGGTTGACAGGTGTAGTCAAATTGAAAGTAAATAGTTCCTACATGAAACTGCTCACAACCTGAGGCCTGTACTACGAATCAAGATCAACATGCCCTGGATTTCTTTCAGTTATCCAGCTTCACTAAGCCTAACAACCGCGGTCCCGCATAACCTGTGTCACGACGCTGGTTATCAACTAGTTCAGTCAACTCAGGGTTTCCCAATCCAGCAGCGCGCGCGTTCACATAAAAGAGGCGGTGTTTGCGCAAAAAGCTGGCGCAAAAAGCTGGCAAAAAAAGCTGACGCTGTTTTACGTAAATCACAACACTTATCCTATCAATATCACTTCCAATGGTGTAGTCTACGTGATAGTAAGCTCCAGGATTTCTATATAGGCTACCCACTTAAAAATGCCCAATGACACGTAACAACATAGGCTACTTTCCATTATATTTTTGATACATTTTGAATTGTCATCCGTGCTTTTTTCTTAACATCTATAGGCTGAATAAAGTTATTTTTACCGTAAATTGGTGCATTAAAGTGTATCGGAATGCAGGAAATGAAGTCGTTGATGCTTAAAACTTTCCTGGGGGAGGACACCCAGGCCCCCCCACTATGCCCCATTCCTCCCCCAAAGGCAGATTCTGGCCAATATACAGTAGGCTACAGTACACCCACTATAATAGTATACATTAGACTAGACTAGTCAGGCTGAAGATCTGACCATAATTACACTTTTGCTTTCCATGAACTGTCATTGCTTTAGCCTTTTATTTCAGTTGAAACCCTGGCAGTAGTAAGCGATCGTGAGAGAAAATAAAAAAATATCAAAACATAATTCTAACCGATGTGTGTATTGGCAACACACGGCTGAAGAAGCCGACAAATAGCCTATATGTAATTCCCTCTGCTTAAAAATCAAAATCTTTCATAAAGATACCCATCAGTGAATGTTAACGGGGTGTCTTTTATGCGCACATAACTTTTAACGCCAAATCTTGCTTCGTAGTACAGGCCTCTGGTCTATGGATTATCTTGAGTAAGCGGGTCATGATTTCTGAAAAGACACATTACTGTTGAGTTTTTCAAATGTATTTTTTGGTGCTTTTATCACCACAAGCTGAATGCCATCTAGTTCCATTATATTAGAGAGAAAGTCGAGCCAGAGCACGTGAGCAGTGAGAATTTCTGTTCCTCAATCATGGAGCTCTTCTTTCCCTCCGCTCCCCCGCTCAAAGCTGCTCGCAGCCGCTCCACTCAATATCGCTCCACGCTCGCTCCAATTTAAAAAAGAAAAGAAAAAAAAAGAAAAGGCGCCCACCCTCCCTTCATGCCTGGAGCTCCACCATCAAAATGTCCGCTGGATGACAGGCACTGGCGGCATGGAGAGGGAGGGTGGGTGGGTGCCGTTCATCTGTACTTTGCTGCAGTAACACAGAGACGGGCATGGGCATGCTTCAAACTCATGGTGTGTGAGGTACCAGAGGGAAATTGGAGTAGGGGAGATAAGGCGATGCATTTTAAAAATCCGCTCTGCGCTCCTTTCCAAAATCCTCACGCTCCTTGCTCGCTCGTGCTTCGCTCACATGCTCTGATCTCTACGGCCGATATCTCCAGCACTGGGCAACTCACGCCAAAACAATCTAGATTTAATAAATAGCCTTACAGGTAAGAGGAAACAAATGTATTTTGGATTCAAGGGATGAACTGTCCCTTTAAAGCTATAGTGAGTAGTTTATGTCTCCCCCATGAGGAATTCTAAGTAATGACAACAACACTGTTGACGCGTCCACATGATTCAAGCCTTCCGTGATCGCGCACGCGGACACGGAATTAATTTTTTTAAATAAATAGTTAAATCACACCATTTAAACTGATGTAGTAATCAGTTATGTCACTGTCAAAGATTGTGGAACACTGTGATGTTAATGAACACCTTTTAGTGTATTTCCCAGACCATCTTTCCCCACAGCCATGTTGTGTAGTTTCATTAGATAAAGAACAACTTTAAAGACTATTGTCTGAAAGAAGGGATTTCTCTGTATTATGAATTAATGGTATTTAGCTACATGGCGAAATCTAATTGGCTGGGAAAGCTAAGCACTCCTTGTCTCTCCACATTGATTAGGATTTTCTAGCACTGTGCCTGAGGACTGTGTGTCGATCCAATTACGTTTGGCTGCCATTATTAGCTTGACATGGCCCCAGGGGCCCTACCACTTTATCTCTAGCACTGAAGATTTGCATCTGTGGACAATAAATGCCATTCAGCCTGGCAGCAATGGTGACTGAAAGGTTGGCCATGGTATTATATTGTCTCCAAAGCAGCTTTACTGGTCTGTGTATGGCTAGACTGAGAGCAACTTAAGGTGGTTTCAGTCTGGGTCTTATTTCTGCCACACAAGGTGTAACTGTACTGTAACATCAGTCTCTGTATTACATAAAGAGGCATAACTGACCTCTCAACTGATAGTCAACAAACTGCCTTTAGACTTGATAAAATATTATGTATAGAGTATTATCATCCCTATTTAATTTTGAGTTGCACTTTGTTTTGTTCAACTGTATTGCTTGGCTCTAGGCTTAACCTAACCTGTCACCCATTCCTACATCTGCTGTCCTCTTTGTAAATATGATGTGTAGGGTCCTTTAACCTGATTGCTGAATCAGGTAGGCATGTCATTGCAACAGCATTTTTCAATAATGTACAGTAAAAACACTTACACAAAACACCTAAAACTCATTCTCAAAACAGCAGTTACAGATGACTGCATTCCTTTTTAGGGAAGGGGAAGTTGTAGAAAAAACGTCTCATACATTCTGTCTCATGGTGTACAGTTTTACCGAGAGGTACAGTAAGAGAGGTGTGTTTATTAGGTTGGAGATTGGTTGCTTTAGGCATATTCCAGGTTCGGTTCAAGATTTTTCAAATATATTTAATTTACCTGCGATGATGTGGACGCCACTTTAGGTTGGATCTGAAAGTCACACAATACCACAAACTTGGTTTACCAAAGTCACACAATTACACAAACTAACTAACCAATCGAGGCACCGATAGCACCTCCCATGTTCTGTGAGGTAAAATGACAAAGGAGTCTACTCAAAACGCTTGCTGTAAAAAAGGTCTATTGTTGTTACTTGCAATGGGAAAAATGCAAGGCCTCGTTTTTGCCTAGATGTAGCTGTGTGTGTTAGGGCTGTGTGTTGTCAACCCACAGACCCTCAGCACCATGGACAGGGCCTGCTGGAGCTTTGAACGGATATGGAATCACCTAATTTCACATTTATTTGTTGTTGTGTCATTTTTTGACTGTATGTGATTTGCAATTGTTTGGACCATGTGAAGAGGTCTGGTGGTTGCTTTTTGGAATGTTTTACCTAGTTTTGTTTTTTAAGCTGTGACACATTTGTTATTCATTATTCTAAGTCTAATTTTGTATCACTAGTTGGGAGGTTTGTGTAAGTCATGTATATAATTCATGACTTTTTGTAGGCTATTCCACCACTTAGCGGTACTTTATATTTAAGTACATCTATTTGCAAGCTATATGTAAGATATTTACCGTGTTTTATGTTGATGAAAACATAAATATTTTCTCAGTGTTGGTCTGTAATCACATGGATTGAGATTTAACAGTATAAGTCACTGTTTTGCAGATGTCTTGAACAAATGGTGCTATTATAACCATTTTGTATTGGCTATATGTATTTTTCAACCCTATGCAACCCTTTATTGGAGCCTTTATTTATTTGATGCTTTAGGTTGCATACTGTATGTATGATTGACAAACATTTCACACTATACTTGCATAAAGTTTAGAATTACATTTTAGACATCTGACATTCAAAACAATGGGATTTAATGCCATATGTTTATTCTATAAATGTAATGGATGTCAACATATTCTTCTGGTCATAGCAAACAGGTTTGTTATCCTCCAGGTCAACTTTCAGACTTTGGAGCATCAACTACTTGAAATAATCAGATATTTTCTCCAGAAAATGAATTTTCTAGTTATATCAGATCAGGTGGATTTCAGTACAACATTGATCAGATGTGATCAAGAGTTAACATGACTTGACAAATGAAGCCGGTCTAGATAAACACTGGAGCAGCATAGTCCTTGGCCCTCCCAAAGCCACCAGTGAAAAAAGCCAAGGGTATTAACCAGAATACCCCCATCTTATGTATTTTCCACTTTATTATGAACCATCTTGTCAAAAACCTGCTTTATATCCTCCAGGTTTTCTGTAATTCCCTCTGTATGCCACTCAATTCCTCTATAATTTCTTGGACCTCGGCTCCCACACCAGATGCCCTGGCTGAGACTATAAATTAGTTTGATAAGAAAACAGATCAGATAACTTATGCCTCTCTTCTCACACACACTTGATGCACATGTTATGTTTTATCACAGAGATACTTGGCAAAGCAGGATGTGGAATACACAGCATGTTTAAACGCATAAAGTCTGTTCTGAAAGTACAGTTGTATTAATAGTAAATGTGCTTATTACCATTTTTTGGTAACTGTTTTTTGTTGTATACAAGGTTCTTATCTCACTATTTTATTGCACTTTTTCTACAGCAAACTGTTTTCTTTTGTTTAGTTTACATGATAAATTACTTTATTAAGAAGGGCCATTCAAAATCTGCAACAATATCTTTCTTTCTTCTTTTGGGCGTCACACCAAAGCTTTGCTTAGCATTGCATAGATTTGTTTTTGTCCACAAGGACACACACACACACACACACACACACACACACACACACACACACACACACACACACACACACACACACACACACACACATATACAATCCTCTCAGGAAATCTGCTGCTGATGGACATGATAACATCAGGACCATACTCCATCTGTGACAGATTGCAGACTAGGAACCAGCTCAAACTGGATTCAAATGAGAGCGTAAAAGAGAAACAAAGAGGAGAGGAAGGTAAAAACAGGGAAAATAAGGGTGCGGAAGAGAGAGGAAGAAAACTGAAAGGAGACCAAGGACCAGACTCAGAAGAGGTAGAGCCAAATCCAGGGTTAGATTAAAACAAACATCCTCCCCTCACTCACCACAGGACATGTTTGTATTTTTTTTATCTTGGAGCTAGAACAGTGATGGTAAGCTTTTGGCATCGGAAATTAAATTTGGCATTGAATAAGGAATATTAGCACTGAAAAAGTTCAGCTAAAACATTTATTTTCATTTTGATGGATTTGCATTATCTGTTTTTCAATGACCATCTTCAGATTTTTTTCTTCACTCTTTTTTCAGAGTCAGTTTTTTTTACGCAGCCAATTGATTTTCATTTTTTTGTTTTTCAGTTTCAGTTTTCTTTCTTTTCAATGTTTTGGCGTGGAGGGGAGGGGTCTGAGGAGAGAGGACACGGAGAATGTGATTTACATATAATCTGCATATTAGGAGCCACAGCCCACTCTGAAGTCTGGCATTTCTTGTGTATGGCTTTCCTCAGTGCCAATATTTCCTTTTTCAATGCCAAATTTTATTTTCGAGTCCAAAACTTACTGTCCCTGTTCTAACTCCATACCTATTCTGTTTTGCTTTATCTCTGTATTACCATTGCACATCATCTAAACTCTGTACTTTTCAGCATTGTGTAATGATAAATAAAAACCTGGCCAACAATACGTAGTTATAAACTCAAAGCTTCTTCAGTAGTGGGTAGGTTCCACATTTGTTCCTTTGAAATTATAGCAACTAACTGGCCTTGAACTCTGTCTTGTTTGCTTGTAAAAGGACAAGTGATTGTCAACTTGACAAGTTGAATAGCTGCCTAAATTAATTGAAAATGTTAGAGCTGACCATTGTTGACTTGGGTAGTCATTAATCACATGAAAGTGGAACAGGTAGTGTATGTAGCAAGCAGGGGCAATTCTAGGATCAGACCTTTAGGGGGACTCAGCCCCTAATGAGAATATTACATGGATACAGTGCCTTGCAAAAGTGTTAACCCCCCCCTGCTAAATCAGTAATTTCACTGGATAACAATGAATATATGTATTTATTATTATGACAGAGAAAAAACTATGAAAGTCCCTTTATGGACTACCAGAATCAAATGAAATGATAGAGGTATAAACAATAAATAAATAAAAAATAAAACTTTCCTTGACTGGGTTACAGGTGCATAGCATTGGTGACAGCGACACAGGACGTTAAACCTGTTTCTTTGAACCTGTAATTATTTGCCCTCTGACACTAACAGACAAGTTCGCAAACATTTATGTGAAGCACTAAAATTGATTTAAAAAAAAAATGTATTTGTTTTTTTATTATTATAATTTTTAGGGGGGCTGAGATGAAATTTAGGGGGGCTCAAGGTCCCCCCACAAAGGGTCTAAGATCACCACTGTGTAGCAGTAAGTAGGTGTATTTATGTACACCTCAATATATATGGATTGTAACGCACAGGGTCCATTATACTGTACATGTTGATTCAGATGCTGGTATGTCCAATCAATGTTAAGAAATCAGTGATACCTTAGTGAAATCTATATGTAAAGAGTTTAGTACCAGAAAGTACGGTGGCCCTGAAGTGCAAATCACAACAGCAAATAGAAAAACGCAACAGCAAATCATAAAACACAACGGCAAATAGGAAAACACAATGGCAAATAGGAAAACACTACAGCAAATACGAAAACGCGACAGCAAATAGGAAAACACGACAGCAAATATGAAAACACTTCAACAAATCATAAAACACAACGGCAAATAGGAAAACACAATGGCAAATAGGAAAACACTACAGCAAATAGGAAAACACGACAGCAAATATGAAAACACTTCAACAAATTATAAAACACAATGGCAAATAGGAAAACACGACGGCAAATATGAAAACACGACAGCAAATAGGAAAACACGACAGCAAATATGAAAACACGTCAGCAAATAGGAAAACACGACAGCAAATATGAAAACACGTCGGCAAATAGGAAAACACAACGGCAAATTGGAAAACACGACAGCAAATAGGAAAACACGACAGCAAATAGGAAAACACGACAGCAAATATGAAAACACGTCGGCAAATAGGAAAACACAACGGCAATAGGAAAACACGACAGAAAATAGGAAAACACGATAGCACATAGGAAAACACGACAGCAAATATGAAAACACGACAGCATTAACTTCTACCGGAAAAGGTAGGGCCTATCTAGCAGAGGACGGACCCTCCTGATTGGACAGACGGACTGTCTGTCTTTTAACAGGAAGGAGAGGTGAAAAAAACGGAAAAGCACATACTTTTAACAGAGAGATTTTCATATTTGCTGTCGTGTTTTCCTATTTGCTGTCATGTTTTTCTATTTGCTGTCGTGTTTTCGTATTTGCCGTTGTGTTTTATAATTTATTGAAGTGTTTTCCTATTTGCCGTTCTGTTTTCCTATTTGCCGTTGTGTTTTATGATTTGCTGTTGCATTTTTCTATTTGCTGTTGTGATTTGCACTTCAGGGCCACCGTAAGAAAGTCATGGGTAAAGTTTTACTTTTTTGAAAGTGTTTCTAACATGACATCTGAACTAGGCTTGCTTAGACTAATTAACACATTTCTATCTCAGTTTGCAATGCACTGCACATTACTCTAGACGGGAAAAACAAATTAGTGTACTATAAAAAGAAAGTCTAATGTCTAACTATTTGGAAATCTTCTTAGAGCTTCTAAAATAACACTTTTGGGAACACTCCCCATGAGGATGAATGGAAAGTGTAACACAAATTTAAGCCGCAAGCACACAGTGACTGGGGACTTCTACAGCAGTTTCAACCGTCATCTGCTTATCTCTTAGTTAGTTCTTAGTTCTTAGTTAGTTAGTCACTTCCCTCTCTTCCCACCACATCCCATTGTACATATTGGAACAAACTGTAATGTGTTGTTCTAGGTTATAGAGTTAAGTTCATAACATTAAAAGTAGCCTAGCCCACCAAGAGATATCTCCAACATTTTGTTTTCCTAAAAAGATGCATAAACAATGTTTTGGCACTGAGCAACAACTTAAACTTGAAAACACATACAGCATTGGCTAATCAAGTAGCTATTGCCTACACTTACACATCCAGAGGACATAGAACAACATGAGTATCCCATTTGAGGTGTTTTTTTTTCCACCGCACAAATATTTCAAACAGTTACAATATTTAGTTGTGCTTTCACTCTGGTTTGGTCCACAAACAGTGGTCTTTATTTAAGTTACTTAAAAAAATCAATATAATTTTTTAAGTGTACGCTATGTTGAGAATATTTTCACCTCTTTACCTTGCCGTCAGAGAGCCTTAGCTTAAAACGGGTTGGGGTTATTTACAAAAAGTGTGAGTAAAATGTAGGCCAACTGCATTGTATGTTACATTTTACTACCTATTTTTAGAGAATCTTGCCCATCTCACTTGGTTTCCTTACAATTATTTCTCATCCCAAGCCGCTGCTTTAATGAACACAGTCCATCACTTAGTTTCATGGTTAATTTAACTGACCCCTCCAAAAGAACAACTGGGCCCAGTCTGGCACCTGTTGTATAAATGAGCCAGAACTGCCACTGATTGCAAATGTAAACCATATTACACTAACTCTAAATAAAGAAGGAATTATTGTTTGTCACATACACAGTGGGGAGAACAAGTATTTGATACACTGCCCATTTTGCAGGTTTTCCTACTTACAAAGCATGTAGAGGTCTGTAATGAGATGGAATCTAAAACAAAAATCCAGAAAATCACATTGTATGATTTTTAAATAATTGATTTGCGTTTAATTGCATGACATAAGTATTTGATCACCACCAACCGGCTCTCACAGATCTGTTAGTTTTTTTTTAAGAAGCCCTCCTGTTCTCCACTCATTACCTGTATTAACGGCACCTGTTTGAACTCGTTACCTGTATAAAAGACACCTGTCCACACACTCAATCAAACAGACTCCAACCTCTCCACAATTGCCAAGACCAGAGAGCTGTGTAAGGACATCAGGGATAAAATTGTAGACCTGCACAAGGCTGGGATGGGCTACAGGACAATAGGCAAGCAGCTTGGTGAGAAGGCAACAACTGTTGGCGCAATTATTAGAAAATGGAAGAAGTTCAAGATGACAGTCAATCTCCCTCGGTCTGGGGCTTCATGCAAGATCTCACCTCGTGGGGCATCAATGATCATGAGGAAGGTGAGGGATCAGCCCAGAACTACACGGCAGGACCTGGTCAATGACCTGAAGAGAGCTGGGACCACAGTCTCAAAGAAAACCATTAGTAACACACTACGCCGTCACGGATTAAAATCCTGCAGCGCACGCAAGGTCCCTCTGCTCAAGCCAGCGCATGTCCAGGCCTGTCTGAAGTTTGCCAATGACCATCTGGATAATCCAGAGGAGGAATGGGAGAAGGTCATGTGGTCTGATGAAACAAAAATAGAGCTTTTTGGTCTAAACTCCACTCCCCGTGTTTGGAGGAATAAGGATGCTTTTCTGCAAAGGGGACAGGACGACTGCACCGTATTGATGGGAGGATGGATGGGGCCATGTATCGCGAGATCTTGGCCAATAACCTCCTTCCCTCAGTAAGAGCATTGAAGATGGGTTGTGGCTGGGTCTTCCAGCATGACAACGACCCGAAACACACAGCCAGGGCAACTAAGGAGTGGCTCCGTAAGAAGCATCTCAAGGTCCTGGAGTGGGCTAGCCAGTCTCCAGACCTGAACCCAATAGAAAATCTTTGGAGGGAGCTGAAAGTCCGTAAGCCCGAAACCTGAAGGATCTGGAGAAGGTCTGCATGGAGGAGTGGGCCAAAATCCCTGCTGCAGTGTGTGCAAACCTGGTCAAGAACTACAGGAAACGTATGATCTCTGTAATTACAAACAAAAGTTTCTGTACCAAATATTAAGTTCTGCTTTTCTGATGTATCAAATACTTATTTCATGCAATAAAATGCAAATTAATTACTTAAAAATTGTACAATGTGATTTTCTGGATTTTTGTTTTAGATTCCGTCATTCACAGTTGAAGAGTACCTATGATAACAATTACAGACTTCTACATGCTTTGTAAGTGGGAAAACCAGCAAAATCGGCAGTGCATCAAATACTTGTTCTCCCCAATGTACATGCATGCACACAGATTCACATCCACATGCTTAAATGAATACACGTTTTTACACTTCTGGTGCACAAACATTAAACATAAACTCACATACATAAACAAACAGTCCACACAGTGAGTAATGTAGCTGCACTGTGAGCCCTTGATGTTACCATAGTAGACAAAATAATATATAAAGCATTTTATTTTCACATCAATGCTTATTAATGCCATTGGAACAAGTACTGCAGTTTATTTTTTAAATATCATTATATATCTTATCATTTCTGTGTCAAGACTAGGCATATCTGGAACTGTCCCTGTTACTGATGTTTAAGAGATAAGCGTGGATGTGAACTGACATGTAAGGTCAGCATAACTCAATCTCACTGATCTCTTCTTGTTTTAATTTAATTTGTAATGATTGAATAAACGCAAATGTCCTCAATGTCAATAGTATACATTTCATTCAGAATGAGATATCATCATGCTTACAAGTAAGTGCACATAGAACCCCAGCGGTCTTATCCTCGCAGTAAAGATGTAAAAAAGGCCTTCCCTAAATTGCCAAATCAACTTCATATCACCCCTGGAAATGTCATTCACTACAGTGTTGAACATAAACAATGAAAATGATGTACAGTATAGTGTGACAATGAATGGACGGAATTGCTGTCTTTTTGCCCAGACTGGTATTTTTAACATGTGAAATTAATGGAAAATGTGTGGAGAAACTCTGTGTCTATTTTTAAACATCAACCTCACAGTAACCCTCCCAGAAGGATTTATATCAGATTTTTGTGGTCTGCAATGGAAGTTTTTGCATGTGTGTGTGTGTGTGTGTGTGTGTGTGTGTGTGTGTGTGTGTGTGTGTGTGTGTGTGTGTGCACCCGGCTTCTTATAAAAGTATGCATAAGCACACATGCATGTAAGAATGCATGTTCTTATGCACGCATGGGCGTTTCACGCATACATTTGGTAGCTTTGAGAGTACTAAGACTTTAATATGAAGTTACACAATTTGGCTTATTTGTGTGTAGCTAGCAATAAATTACTTGAACTGTGGGAAGACCCAAATCACATAATTATTGACAATATTTTGAATGTCTTTAACTTGACATGTGGTTGATCACACAGTGGAAGGGGGGCCAGATTATGGTTAACAACTCCTCCAACATATTCCTCTCTAAAATAATATGGTTTTACATATTTTGTGTTTCCGGAACATTAACTCATTTAAGCTTCAGTGTCCAGGTTAAACTCATGTCCTGAGGTCAGAAATGTTTTCCAGGAGTTCTGAGAAGCTGTGTCCATATGTTATCATATCTTATGTGGGAATCAAAATTTGACATTTATTAGATTCATGTCTGTTTTCACTTAGGAGACAGGAAACAGGCACAACTTTTTATAGAACCCTTTGCTATTATGGACAAATAACCAAAAATGTGGAGGAAAGGGTCACATCGTCTTAACAGTTCTTTGATTTTTGTGAAGATTATTTGGACTTAGTCCAGGTTCTTTGTGGTATTCACAGTTATTGGGGTGGCCCAAGATATAAACAGGAAATGCATCATGCACGGAGTGTGCCCGTGGGAGGAGAGGAGTTTCCTGCCTGTAAAGAATGCTGGCCATAATGCCATGCCCACAGCTGCTCTGTGGTTACAGACTGCCAAGCCTTCAGTGACTCCATTTGGAAAAGAGTTGAATGTGACTTATTGATAATAATTCACCTTAAAGGGAGACACTGCAGGTGAATATAGTAAACATTTTAACTAACAGATATCACAATGCAACTTCCCCAGTTGATTACTTACATTAAAGGTCCTATGACATGCTGCTTTTTGGATGCTTTTATATAGGCCATAGTGGTCCCTTAATACTGTATCTGAAGTCTCTTTCCCGAAATTCAGCCTTGGTGCAGAATTACAGCCACTAGAGCAAGTCCCACAATGAGCTTTCCTTAGTATGTGCCATTTCTGTGTCTGTAGCTTTAAATGCTATTGAGGAGAAGAGAGGGGGGGGCAAGGTGGATGGTGGGGGTGTGGCCTTGACCAACTGCCACTTTGCTTGTTTGCAAGCCATGATGTCTCTCTCTTTCTCATGAGCGGGCCAAATTCTCTGGGCGGGCAAAGCAGAGAAAGGGGAGGTAACCTTGCCCCTTATGACACCATAAGTGGCAGATTCCAGATCGGCCCATGTGAGTTTTCATTTTCTCAAAGGCAGAGCAGGATACCCAGGGCTCGGTTTACACACCTATTGTCATTTCTAGCCACTGGGGGACCATAGGCAGGTTGGGGGAACTCATATTAATGTTAAAAAACCTCATAAAGTGAAATATTCATGCCATGGGACCTTTTAAGACAACTATTTTTTGTATTAAATGAGACCCTCATTTTCAATGGCTGCACAGCATATTCAGCAAATTACATTATAATAATTATTACAATAACATTTAAATTATAACATATCCACAAACTAGTAGATACATAGAAGTCATTTATCAAAGCCTTAAACTGATCAATTTAAAGGTGCTTCGTGCCGCATTCCAGGAATGTGGAGCTGCAAACGATGTGGAGTGGCAAACAACCACAAAAGAAAATATGAGTCAGTATATTCAAGGGCCCCAGCTGGATTATGAAGTAGCCACTGTTCTCCTGTACTTACAGTGTACTTACCCTTTAGAAAATCAGGGGTGCGAGCTGGATTATGAAGTATCCAATCTTCTCATGTAATGACTCATTAGACAACAAGCTATGTGCTGTTCTTCCATTCTTACTTTGTAAGTACACAAACAACAATGATTTGGGGGTGGAATATAAAATGTTTTTATCATATTATTTACATTGAATTCATTTTTATGTACAGTATTTGCTTTTTTTTGGGATTGTTTTGTTGCTCTTCTTTCTTGTTGTTCTTTTTCTCATCCTCTGATGAAGATGTGAGTGATGAGGAGGTCAAGGAAGACGCTGCACTTCTTTCCGTTTCTGTTTTTGTCCATAAGGAATAAGAACACATACATAATTTTACTTTTCAGCAGTGCTTTCCCAAACAATACCTTATAGTACAGTTTGTTGCTGCTTCACAATTAAGTATTTTTACATAAGTCACGCCTTGCCTTAGGAAACATTATAATTGCTACATAGAACAAAACAGCAGCAGATCAAATTAATTTAATCATTAAATTTGGCATTCACAAATGGAAAACACCTATTGGTGCAACAGCCACATGCTAAATTACCAGAAAATATTTTTGTTCAACCTCAAGTATTGAAGGATTGTTGTTGTCACTGTTGGACATCATGGTGGAAAAGCTCATCGCTCAATGAGTTTTCTTCAAATTTCCAAGAAAAACAAGGGAATATTTTTTGTACCAAAGAGAGGCACAGATATTCTCTGTTAAACCCAACAGCCTTTGTTTTGCCTGTGATTTAAACACCACAGTAACACTTACCCACTACTATAATGATACTTGTATATGCTCACATTAAAGTACTGTATATACAGTAGACAGATCTCATGGGGCACAACCAGATAGTTGACACAAACAACTGCTCCATATAAATTAGAGTTGATCTGAAATCTGACACACTGCTGCATCTGTACTACTCATAACAATTGCATTTCATAAGAACTTTGTAAGCATGTGATAAACCACTGTAGTTACAGGAAGCAAAACTTGAGGAATAATCCTCTGTAACGTTTGCCAAGGGGTGGCATGTGACTCAGAGTGTAAATACAACTAACTTTTCCATACATCACCTACACTAATCTCCTTGTGGCAGGATTCTCTCTATGAAGTTCTCCTGCCAACCACAGAGGGATTTTATTTCTCAGTCACATGGATTATTCTCTGGCAATTGGATCATGAGTATAGAACAAGTCCTCAGTCTGAATAGGCGCATTAAAAAATGGCTCTCCTTGGCCCCAATCACATTAGTGGTGCACAGAGCTGCCAATTAAGAACCAGTCTGCCGTGGTCGGGGTTGACTTTTATTGGCTAAACAAATTCGATGAAAGTTTGTGGTTTTGACCTTTTTGCTGCATTAAGGTAGAACTGGATGCATTGAGAAGCAGGGCTGGGATGAAACAAGATGGAAAAGGCAGAGAATTCAAACCCAACTTCAAAACAACAGATCAAAGGCAGATAGATTAAGATTATCAGATATGGAAGTGTTCATTATCAAATTAGATGGGTCTAGAGGAGAAAACATAATTTCACTGGGTAGGAAGATAGCGTTTTGTTCTAGTTTGCAATTATCTTGTCCCAATAAACTGTCCTGGTCACATTTTAATTCCATCACATACCGTTTTTAGTTCAGGAGTAGTCCTGGAGACACATAATGCTGCATTATCGGCATTTTACATTTTATTAACCCTGACGTGCTCCTTTGCACTAATATGACAGACACATTCAAGGCTCATCAGGAAATTCAATGTTTATATCAAAGTAATCAACCACATTTAGCACCGTCTGATTTTTTTTAACACATCCTGCTAAAAATTCTGCAGCAGAGCCACTGTTGCCCTGGAGCCCGGTATATCATGTAACAAAATGCCTTAACTTATTAATCACATCAATAACCAATGGTGTAATTGTGTTCCAGAAGTAAGCTCAAGTCAAGATAAATTCAAGATACTTCACTATATTGTTAGCTTAACAAGTATGTGTTAAAATTGTATATACAAGTGTATTACAATCAGAAACTGCAGAACAGATTAATTTAGTGTTGTTGAAGAGTCCTGACATTCTGGTCTCACTTCTCACCTTGCTGCAGTGATGTAAAAGTGTACTCAAGGGTGTGCCAGTACCCGGTGATGTCACTGTTGGGTGTGGTTACTGGAGCAACAGAGCCCACTTCTGACCACGTGAAACAGACTTTAAACTTCAAACACAGAGGCCAGAGAAACACTGTTTTTCAGCTTGGTGTTAAGTTACTTGTTGAACATGTTTGAGTCACTCTGCCATTAGTCTTGCTTTGCCAGACCTTCCTCTACAGCGCTGCGGAGGATGGTCTGGCTAGTCCAGACAGCATTCCGGGATGGGAGAAAAATGTGCTCTGGTTTATTGGCATTTATTTAAACCAATCACAGTCATCATGGGCGGCGCTAAGCACCGGGCAGAGCCACGATGCCGCTGCAAAATAGCCTCAGGAAGGAACTTGTTTTGGTGGAACCTGTATGTTCAAAAGTTGTTTTAGTCGTACAACAGAAAACTCAGATTGGACAGATAGTCTAGCTAGCTGTCTGGATTTACCCTGCAGAGATCTGAGGAGCAGTTAACCATAGTCCTCAGAAGAGTTGAAAATTCCAACACAAAGAAAGCAGAGGGTACCAGACATGTGCCATTTAATTTAGCTATTTTCTGGGACTAACAACTCTCTTGTAGTTGTTAATATTTTCTATAGTGTGTTGTAGTGTTACACCCATTCTGGGTCTCCCTCTCAAGTGGTTGGCTTTTGCTACATGTTAATCCATTATTATTATTCATTAACATTTGTTACAGTCTCTCCCCATCTGCAGTTGTAATCAGGCCAGTCCTCTCTGTTTTTGTTTTACTTTTTGAACTTATCTCTGTCTCTCTCTGGCTTGGCCAATTGTTTCGGCAATAAAAGTCTCCTTATATCTTTGCCAAGACCAGTGTTTTTGTATATTTTTTTTTTTGGCCCAGCCTGCTCTCTGCTCCTGTGTGTGCCTTGGATGCAGCTAGCAAGACATTGCAAGCAGCTTCAACAGATAAAAGGTTTAACCTGGCTCTATATTTTAAATGCATCATGACGAGTGATTTGCAGCGTGAATAATTCAAGACCTCTGCAATCTAAATTCAAAATGTAAGAATAATAATCAGCAATATTTTCACTAGTCAAAATGAATTTTAAGACATTTTTAATGTAGTGACTTTCTTGACTAGATCCAGATTACAGATATCTGCTACTTTATTCATCCAAGTCGTGGCAGCAGGCCAAGCAAAGCTTAGGCATTCTTCTCCCCTGGTCTTATCCTCCAGGTCCTCTTGGTGGATGCCAAGATGTTTCCAGGCCAGACAAGATTTGAAATGCATCCTCCTTATTAGAGGACAAAAAAATGGCAACCACCACTCCATCTGTAGGTCCACAGGCACTGTCCCCAACCTTCATGCAACATCCAAGAAGAAGTGTGTCACTCTAGAAAGCCCAACAATGTCCAGAGCCTTCAGCATCTCACAATGAACCTCATCCACTCCTGGTACATTGTCACTATGGCCACTACTGCCATCCATCTATTACCTATACTGGCTTATCCTTTGCAGGTTCTCATGAAACCTATAGAGATAGGGTACCCTGCACCACCATGCCAGACCCAGCCCTACCTTATAGAGAGAATTGAACTTGACTGCCTGAGATGGGGTCTTAGACTTCTCAGCCCTGCCTTATGTAGGTTTCACAAGTGATGGAGTGCTTGAAATGGCTAGTCACATCTACAATAGGATTCCCCTGGCTTAACATAGTTTTGGATTATCTCTGGCATTTCCCTTAAGCTGTGTATTGGGTAGGATCCAGTAAAGTCTCAACTCTACACAGAGGCCAAGTTAGGTCATGTCCACCAATAACTTGCTGTAAATGCTCTGATTTCAAACAGCTTAAAGGCTTCCTGGTCAATATACTGTATGTGCCAACAATATCTCTATGAAATAATTTCTTGACAGAATATTACATAAAAACATTTTGTGTGTCCCAATTGCCTTACTTATGATAGTAAGTGGACTTTCTGATTGATTAGTTTTCTTTCTGGATAAGTCCAAACTCACAATTGCAAACACAATAAAGTCCTATTTTCACAAATCCTTAGTTTCTTCTTAAGTGTTTTATTCTGAAAAAGCAATATCAAGTTTCATTACTTTCTCAGTGTCCATTGTTGCTTACCTATCTTGTTTTTGCAGTTAACACTATTCCTTGCTTTCCTAGTTTCTTATTTATTGTAAATGAGCTGTGAAAGCCATACCTGCTTTAACTGTATTTTTAGTATAGTGTGTTCACGGTGGAAAACTGACAAACTGATGGTATACAGTGTACATTTACAATACAGCTGGACACAAAGTTTGATAAGAGGGACCCAAAAAGTCATTTAATCAGAGCAAGTGTGTGTAGAAGAAAATCTTTATTATAATAGTGTGAATATTTTAGACTTCTTCATAGATAGTTTTCACTCACGTTCAACAGGACATTGGTATTGTACATAGTATTTTTGTAAACATAGTCCAGGAAAGCTAGGATGTATTTGTTCACATTCATATGTGACAAAGTAGCCCAGGGTTACTCTGAAGAATATTTTTTCTAAATAGTTCATCTTAGCTATACATCAAACACCATGTTATGACTGTGGACAGTTACGTTTAAAATACTTTACATTCACGTTTTGTTATAAACAATTTGATGAATACAAGATTATACATAACAGAAGAATATATTTTTTATGTCTTCTTATATATTCCACATATATTTGATTTTTTTCTTTGTGGCTTTATTCCTTTCAGTAAGGGTCTGTTATAATTCATGGGTAAAATTCATCTTCATTCCAATAAATAAAAAAGAGAAACTGAATAAGATAATCAAAAACATTCCTAAAGGAACATATTGGCACTTCTATAGTGATGAAAAAGTGGAACATCACAAGATATGTTTCAAATAGAAATTATGAATCTGAATATACACACACACACACACACACACACACACACACACACACACACACACACACACACACACACACACACACACACACACACACACACACACACACACACACACACACACACACACACACTCTCTCTCTCTCTCTTGCTGTCTTTTTGGAGGAAAAGCCACATATATTCCTCAGAAGCACTGAACAGACAAACATTTGCAAAGTAAAAGTCACACAACAATAATACAAAACTGTAACAGTTGCGCCATTTGTTTTGCTGAATCTTCAGTAAGCAGCTGACACTGACCAGGTTCAGCCTTAGACTTTCATTGAGATTAAGGCCTGGTTGTGAATCTGACGTTTCAAAGTATAAGGTGAATGAAGCCTGCCTCAGTTCATTTAAAGCTTTGGAGTCATACATGCACTTTTCCCTTTTCTGTAACAGAATGTGACACAAAAGCGTTATAGCAGGCCTGATATAATTTAAGGAGCTTGACCTTGATGCACTGTTGACCTCCAGCTGTTTGACTTCTGTATCATAGGACTGGGTCAAATCAAGAGATTGCCATCCACTAACTGTGGCTTGATTTGGTGGGTTCCTGAGTCAACACAGTTGATTTTATGTCTTCCTGTACGGACTGTAAGAAACATGGAGTGTCTCGCTTGATAAGGCACTGACACAGATAAGCCACTATGCCAACAGAACAGCAAGACCAGAGACTTTCTTCCAATATAACAGTGATGTAATAATAAATTATCATTGACCTAAAAAAGTTTAAAAATTGAAATATTTGGCTCCCCTGCATACTAATATACAGGATAATGGGATTGTTTTGGTTTTACTATAACTTAATGTCCCTTCCAGGAGATAATGGTCGCATCACATACATAAGTAAAGTTATGATTAATTCAAATAGTATATAAAAAACATAAAAATGTCCATGGGCCAATAACAGTACATTGTCCCCATGGGGTGCCCCTCCCTTAAGCAATGAAGCTGTTGAATGGTTTCAAAATGTTAACAGGCCTAACACTGAAATCAAAGTGCTTGAAGCTACTGTTGACAACAAAGGCCTTGGGTAGTAAATGCACAGGGAGAAGAGGCAAGCTGCTGAGAGAGGTTGGAGTCTGTTGCTCTTCTTGTCTGTCCGACCACTGGTGGCACACAGGAACTCCAAACACCAGATGTGAGAATGGAAGAGGGAATTCTGGGTGATTGCCATCAGATGGCCAACCAATGCTTAAGCTGGAAAACAAGAGAAAGACTTACTGTACGTCTGTTTTGTGACTTCATATCCAATGTATTTTATTCCATTTTAACTGCCTTGGTTGACATTTCTTTTCTTAGTCACTTATGCCTGCTTTCTCCATACTAATAATTTATAGCAGTTGTTATATCCTCATTTGTTGTTTTTGTAAGCCACTCTTTAAAAAGCCTACACTGAAAAAAAATCTCTGTCTCTACTCTTTAAAATGTTCATTTTAAATCAATTAGAAATTGTCAGTGCACAAGTCAATTCACAAACAATTATTATCGCAGCCATTTAGCCAGTTCAAATTAACACTGTTAATGTGAAGCACAAAAAGTCGCCCTTACTGTGAACTGCCGTATATTTCCCTCAGCCACCAAATGCTGTTCATGTTCTGGGGTGATACAATAGGCTATCCTCTGCAAAAGAAAAAAAGCAATTACAACACTTCTCACAAAACAAGTGTATCATCTTTGCGGCATTTATAAACCATACACTTGCCCTTTAAGATATCTTCTTTTTTTTTCTTATTTGATTCTTAATTTATTGCCTTCTTAAAAGACTTTTCACATCTGTATATTCTTAGAGGATCCAAAGGGTCCACATACTGCTTGATATATAAGAGGGTGTAAACGCTCACTAACACAGAACAGGCAAGAACCCATAAGCATGACTCTTAAACAATCAAGGTGAGTAACAAAGTCCAAAAGCTTCATTCCAGTAAACGGGCAGGGTCAAAAACAGAAGGCAAGCGTAATTGACAGTGATCAGTGAGCGGCAGGGAATCAGAGTCCAGTAACCAGGCAGTTACTGGGTATTGTTGTTGGTTGTTTATTAGGATAGGTAAGATAAGGTATGAATGCTGGAGAGCTAAGCATAATGCAAATGACAATCTGGCAACTGAATAATGGAATTGTGCCGGTATAAATACTACTGAAACAATCAGGGAAATGGGAAGCAGCTGAGAAAGGCGGAGGAGCAGGTCAGGTGGGGGAACTTGTGGAAAAAGGATATTTAAAGGACGGGTGGGGGTGGCTGGGTCTGAAGTGACAAGACAGTAAGTGAAATGGAAAACCAGACAGAATATTGAATAAATACTGGAGGATCACGGATGATTCCTGACAATGCAATCAAATCTAACATCTATCAGGCATTAGTAACAGTCATTATGGACTTTATGTCTGACAAATATGCCAAAGATTTTTGGAACCTGTGAGGAATCCTTATTAAGAAGGTCATATATGTTTATACTGGTTATTATGAGGAGGAGACAGTCAAAACTTAAGAACCTGAAAAGAATCTTAAACCCTGAGTACCAACGGGAAATACCAATGGGATGTGATAAGTGCTACAGTAGAGTGAAGCTGACACTGGTTGACTGCTGAGGGATGAAAATAGCTCTCTGGTGCTTTGATGATTGTGATCATAAACTCTCAATGCTTTGAAGCAATCATTTCATTTGAAAGTGTTCTCACAGTGCCAGTTTCATCAAGTTGAGAGTGGAAAGTTCTCTCCTTAATCAGATTGCTATTTTTAAGTTTTGTCAGAAAGAAGAACATGTTGTATGCCCTTTAGTCACAATTGCACTGTTTACCAGTACGCTGTGTGTGAGATCCTATTTTATTTGTACCATATATGTAAGTACAAACTGTTCTCACCAAGGGCTTGTGTCATTCAAAACAGTTTTAACAGTATTCCCTCCTCTTCAGTGATCATGCAATTGAAGTCCATGTATTTAATATATACTAAACATATCTAGCTTACAATGTCTTTTTTGTACCCTGTGTGACACAAATGTTTTGATACTGACCTCTTTGAATGTTCCTGGTACGCTGCAGAATTTATATATGGCATAGCAGGGGACAAACAGCATGGAGGACATGGCCACACTCCAGCCAACTACGTTGGACCAATTAGGGAAGACGTACTCATCATACTTTAGGCCTGACGATGTCACAGTACTGGCTATTACAACAAACTGTGATAGACAGAAGAGAGAGAATGGAAAAAAAGAGAAACAGACACATAAGGAGTGTTACATCTGTTTGTATTAGTGCTGCTTGTACTGTTCAGCGTCTCTTTATTAAAATAATTGCAGTGCACATCCATGGATCTGCAAGTAAAAGGTTGGATGAAGTGGATTATAATTGGTAGGGTGTGGTGTTGTATAATTGGTTTCTCAATCACATTACTCATATCCAATGTCACGAGCACAATTGTGCATGATGAAACCGCCCACTTAACAGAGCCGCATGCACTTGTTGCACTCCAAGTATCAATTTTTTGACAAGCGTGTCTACTCTTTTAGAGTACAAAAGCATGTTCATTGGATCAGTACCCTATAGACCAAAATATATCTGTAAATAATGGTAAATTATTTTTAATTTGTCCCTTTTACTCACAATGTGGAATGACCAATTCTCCTGCATTGCAGCCCGTGTTAGGCCGGCTACACACTGGCTGCGTGGCGTGAGCGTGTCAGCTGCATGGCGTGTCCGTTTTTATTTCGGCTCCCATGTTAACAAGTTAGAGCTTACACACTGCCTGCGTGACACGCACGTCTCAGGCGAAAAACACGTGCATGCTAGAAATAGAACAGACGCCTATTTTTCACGTGACACGCAAGTGTGTTGAAAGCGTTTCCAGGAAAAATAGAATACAAAAAGATGTTTATATGTCATTTTGACACAAACACATATTAATAAATGACATGCTAATGTTTGAAAGTCTCTAGGTTTTGACATAAATACAGATATAAATGTAATAAAAAAATGTTGCCGTCAATACTGCCGACGTTGTCTTTGCTGTAATCAAATCAGTATATATTTATGTTTAACATGAAGGATACTACTGCTTGAGTGCAGTAAATCAATGGGAAACATACATGGTTACAGACAAGGCTAGCAGCAGTAGCGCCGCGTCAGACACGTTTCTGGTGTGTAAAGACATAGAAAAATCCACGCAGCTGCCACGCAGCTGCCACGCAGCTGCCACGCAACAGAAACGCCACGCTCACGTTAGGCAGTGTGTAGCCGGCCTTACACATTTACACAGTTGTCCAGGGGACAGTGTAGACAGCCATTTGTATTAGAGGAAGCACATGACTGTCATGTGCTTGCTCTTATGCATGTGGAGTCACAAGCTACTTATTTCACCTGCCAGTGAAGAACTCGCCAGGAGGCGCACTGAGGTTTAAACTGTCCTCCATGATCCCACCTTCCCTATGGGTACAAGCCAGAAGCACCATTGCTGCACCCTGTGGTGGTTGGTCAATGCTTTTTTCCTGTGTGCCACACACTTTCTAACATTACTTTAATTTACTTTGGCTATTGATTCTAATAGGGTTGCAATTCTAATTATATGTTAAATCCCTGTGTCACTGATAAGCACTCACGTATTTCCTGCATGCTGGAATAAATGATTCCTTCATACAGCTTTCGTCTGGAATCAGACATTATCCCTGTTCAGGAAAACCAGCTAAATGTAACTACTTCAATGTTTTTTTTATTCCTCTCACCAGCAGAAAAGCGGGGCTGACAAATTTCCAGCACAGCCTCCAGTAGAGACCTGGCTTGAAGCCCATCATTCGCTCGATATCTTCGCTGAAGCGGTCCACACCTGGAGTGAGTGTGAGAAGTTACAGAGCAAAAGTAAAAAAAAGTTGTTTTGGTCTGACGTGGTCTGACCCTGAGCTGACATAATTCATCACCCTTTTCTAAATGTTTACAGATGGTGACGAGATAGACAAGGATTGATAGACCTGCAACTGTGTGTCTTCCCACATGCAATCTTATGACTTTGTTTTATTTCCTTGGGTCCTTTTTTGCATCATTTTGTCTTGTGGTTGATCTTGCTCACCCCTGCACTGCATACGTGAAAGTACACAGAGATAAAGTCTACAGGCTCTAACATTAATCAGAACTTTGGTGTTCCAGAAATGTGACACTATGTAAGTTACAATCACTAAAGCTAATTTTATGATTACATTTCTGATCTTGGTCTTCATAGTTTTTGCCTTGCAAAATCTAAAAACTAAAAACGGGTTTCTATCAACTTGGCCTGCTCTCTTTTATTTCTTCTTCAATATTGTTTTCACTAACTACTTCTGTCATCTTACATGTTTCACGGTGTTGTTTTTTTTTTTACATTGAGGGCGAGAATGGGCGAGTGGATAAGATGTGTCAGTTTTATCTTGCTAATTTCATTCTCATTTTGCAACGTCATGCTACCTAACGTTGTCAATGTCAATTTGTAATGGAATAAGAGTACATCATATAAATAAGTAGAAGTAATTGTAAAAACAAAATAATTTAATGTCAAAGTACTGTACAACTTCATACCGTAAAACCATGACACTCCAATGGCTTCGATCAACACAGCAAATAGTATAGAAGTCCCTGCTGCATACTTATCTAACAGGGTCAGCACGTAGATCCCACCCTACAGAGAGGGAAAGATTAAGAGAAAGTTTAGTGTGTGTGGTCTATAAATCTTCCCCTTTGAAGAGAAGTGGACCCTTGTGTGCAGTCAATAAGCAATGGCCTCTCAGATTAATACTTGTATATGCTTATTTTGCCGTTTGAGGTGACTTACGGTGCACTTTGAAGAGGACGAAGAACAGATTGTCGTGTGTATTGGAGATTTTGTACAATAAATCCTTGGTTTGTATCTGAACTGGTACAATATGTATCTTGTGCAACAGAAATAGCATGAGAAAGGCATCCTTCACTACACAATAATTTCATTGATTTGATAAAGGGAAGAAACCATGTGAATCACCAAAGTATGTATATCTGTTATCGGTTAGCATTTCCCCCTTGTGCTGATGCAATCTCAATGAATAGGGACTACAGAGAAAATTAAACATTTCCTTCCCGCATACAACTTTAACTAAATTCTAATTTGTCATCAGAGTGTTATGCAAGAGGGTTTTTGATCTTTCCTTTGAAAGAGTTCTGGGATATTTTTCCTGAAACTTCCCTGTGACGACATAACGTCATGAGACTTGAATACAACCTACCAGGCAGCGGTCACATCCAGTTTAAAGCTCTCATTTAGTGTAGTGTATGTTTTGACACTACATGCCATCCCTCAAATACCACCAAATTGAAATATTTTAAAACAATATTTCTTGCTGTGAGACAGCCAATATTGTAGCGTAGGTTGTTCTTTGTACAGTATTTGTGCATGGCTGAAAAGAATACAGAGCTAGATTTTGAAAGAGAAATTTAAGCATTGCATCAGCTGGCAGGATGTCTAAAGTGGGGCTTTGACAAGTACTTCATTCAAGTATTGAGTTTAAAGTTTTACTGACATTAGTAATGCAGAAGAGTGCAACCAGAAAGGTTCCAAAGGCAGTGGCAAAGGTGAACAGTTTCCTGTGTCTCTTGAGGATCTTGAAGTCATCTGATAGGCCTGTGATGACTGCCTCCATGCCACCCATCTGGTGGATACAAACAGAGAAAAACGTGAGACTCAGACATGTCTACCCAATGAAAGTGTTCTACTAGACACTTAACCTAGACTTTAATTGAGGATTACAGTCAGTTTTGTATTCTGACAATGGTTTAGCCAGAAGAGATCACTTTAGAGCTTCAACATGACAAAAATGTTATGGATTAACTTTTAAAGTTACTTAAGTATGCTGATACTAACTGTACCCTAAAGTCCTTTATGTCAGATTGGCATGGGTAAATGTAAGTTTTTACAGTGGTGTAGCAATTTCTAACCAAACATAATTTTGATTGGGTCATTTTGCAATTACATCATATGTGCATTAATACAGGTTGATAGGAATGACCTAGTTAGACAGAATAGAACTTCATTATCCAACCAGGGCTGGGAACAGGGACGGACTGACAATCTGTGCGTTCGGGAAAAGTCCAGAACGGTTGTCGGTTGGACGGCACCAAAAAAGTCTAATAAAGCGATATTAAAAGCCAACAGCAGGGGACCCTAATACGATAACTTATATGCTACGTGTAAAAATAACAAAAACTGAGGAAGAAGAGTAGGCCTACTAGTCTGGCTATCACCAGACCACCTCAATCTTTTAAGATTGAACATTACAGGGTGAAATCAAATCGGGCTGGGTTTACCCAGTCTATAGGCCTACATCATTAGACGTGACAATGGCTAGTAGAAAATGTATTGCATAATCAGCTATCAACATGGGTGTGCATCATGATTATGAAAATGATCGTGCCATTTAGTGCAGTCAAACTTAATGTGTTTAATAATTTCTGCTAGGTTAATTTGAAACATTAAATGTGGTTAAAATTAATAGCGGGTTGACCGCGATTTCACTTCGTTGTATATGAGAGGTTGTAGTGAGCTCACTTTTGCTGCTAGGATGAAGGCTATGGTATTGAATTGAACGGGAAAACATCAGGCATACATTGGTACAAATGTGCAAACAAACAGGGAAGGGGGCTAAATAATTCACCAAATTTAACCAAAAGTTTAACCATAAAATCCTAGCTTGCACTTTCTGTCTGTCTTCCATTAGAGTGCAGTTTTTCCTTGTCTTTCATATTTGCGTTTACTATTGTGGAACTGGCAAAGACTTGATGGTTGTTTTGTGAAAGCTTCACAGACAAAATTGATATGGCCTAGTCATTTTCATAATTTCACAGCCTTAATATGAATCAAAAGTGTAATATGACATATTACACTGACAAAATATTAAATAGGTTATTCAGTGCTAATTCTTTAACACAAAGCAACACATATCATCAATAATAGCTAATAACCTATCTTTAAAATAATTTGTTTATTCAGGTTGTAGATAGTTGCAGCACAAAAGATGACAGGGTAGTAACTAACACTCTCAGTGTAGTTTTGGTATAGGCCTACAGAATATCTAATCCCAATGTTTCTGTAGCCAGTGACATTTCATTATTTATATTTTATTTTCAATGCAGATGTAATGGCATTGTACATTTTTTGTTTTTGTTTGAAGGCTGAGGCTTCATTAATAAACACAACCCCAATTATCATGATTGGTTTTGAGATGTTACTTGCTGTGAATACCTTGTCTGATAGGCTACAATATTGTGGCGTAGTATCAGGACATCCTGGCTAGTGTCTGTCCCTCACGGCTAGGGGCGAATGGCCGGATGATGGGCCTATTTGGGGAAAGTCCAGGACTGTTTTTTAGCCCCAGTCCGTCCCTGGCTGGGAATGTGTCTTGGATCCTACATCAGTCTATATCTACAACGTTCCACTTCCGGGATTTCACTCATTTAGGCCTGATATCCTTTGCCTTGGACTTCCTTTGTGTTGGCATTTTAAACTCCGGTCGATTTATGAGGACTATGGTTAACCTTTTCTCAGATCTCTGCAGGGTAAATCCAGACAGCTAGCTAAACTATCTGTCCAGTCTGAGTTTTCTGTTGCACGACTAAAACAACTTTTGAACGTACACATTCCGCCAAAACAAGTTCCTTCCTGAGGCTATTTTGCAGAGGTGCCGTTGCTCCGTACGGCGCTTGGCGCCGCCCATGATGATTGTGATTGGTTTAAAGAAATGCCAATAAACCACAGCACGTTTTTCTCCCATACCGGAATGTTGTGTGGACTCGCCAGACCCTCCTCGGCAGCGCTGTAGAGGAAGGTCTGGCAATGCGTGACTAACATCAGCCTAATAATGAAGTACAGGCACAAACATAGAACAAAATACACATACCTAGTACATTACAGTTTAAAGTACTGACATGGTCGTCATCTGATCTACTTGATAAATGATTGAGAAGATAAGTTAATTACTTTGGGAAAATTGCTGACAGATAGGAGCTGATTAAACTGTCTTGTTTATTTAGTTCCAGAGTGAGTCATTGGGCAGATGTTTTGTTAAATTACCTCTGGCTTTTGAAATGTCAAAGAAGGAAGTTTTTGTTGCTGGAGACTGTTTACAGTCACTTTTACACTGATCACAATGAAACATAGCTTAGCCCACATTACTCAACTCCTTTTACTTAAATTCTACAACTTGCCCCCACCTTCAGTTCAAAAGTCATAATTGTTTTAAAGGTCTATCCACCACAGAGGTGCTGGACACTTTATTATTTGCACTGCTTAACAGTTGGCATCAGTATCCATCCAAAATATCAAACACATTGGTATTATCATGTTGAATAAAACGTATTAAGTAACGAAGTCAGTATTTATCATTTAACAGTACCTTTTTGTTACATTAACAGTGTATGTTAACATTCATAACCTGAACCATGCTACCAGGGAAAGTTTAAAAGAAAAAGAATTTTGGGAATACATGATACGTGACATTTATTTTGTCGACTTGAGTTAGAAGACATGTTACAGTGTTATTTCCATGTTATAGCAGACTTGTTCACATAAGTCATGGTAATCTCTCAGGTTAAACTCTTTGTGAAACATGAACAAACACAAACAATGAACGCCACAGAACTTTCTGTTATTCTGCAGTTTGACGGTCAGTTATAACGGAAAAAGAACATAAATAAACTACTTTAACGTAGATTTTCTTTAGGGCTTTATTACATGGTATCGGATCGGTGCATAAACTCCAGTACTTCCTGATACCGATACCAGCGTTTTACATCTCTACTTTTGTATGCATGTATTTCATCAGTAATATTCACCACTCAATTTGCGTCTTATTCTTGTTTCGTGCTTTTATACATACGGAAATGTATGTAGCAGAGTGGTGATCCTGCTAAAGATATTTCTACTTCAGGTCATAAGAATATGATTGAGTTTTGTAAACTGGTTGTAGTGGTCGTTGGGACTCACCGAGCTGTCAATGCCCAGAGTCAGCAACATGATGAAGAACACAATAGCCCAAAATGTTGAGCCAGGCAGTGTAGAAATTGCCTCAGGGTAAATGATAAACACCAATCCTGCCCCTGTACACACACACACACACACACACACACACACACACACAGAAACATGCACACACAAAAGTGATGACTTTCGTAAATGTTTACAAAGTGCAAATTTGTATGCATGACCAAAATATTGTATCAATAAATAATGTTAGAGCAAGTGACAAAAAAGATACAAAATATCCTCATGTCTCAATGTGCATGTTGAGTGACCACGTGGGATCGGATCTCAGCTCTCCGCACTATATGCAAATAAACTCGTACATCTCTACATACATTTCTGTTTGCAAAGACCAAATGGGTCGTTGTCTTTAACCGCCGAGCAACAGCAATGTACTTACTGTGCCTAGTCTGAAATTAAAAGAAGAAAAAGAAGAAATCAAAACAATACACACTGGGCCTTGGCATGGTCCTGTCAAACCAAATTGCCCAAGATGATTGAGAAGAAGACTCATGCATATTTGGGCTTTACAAATTTTTCAGAATTTGTTAATATGACACTGTTGGTGTTACTTCCACTAACGCAGAGGACGTCAGTTGAGTAGGTGGCCCATGACCCATTTGCATACAGTGTATAATTTAAGTAGTGTGTATGCTATACACACTACTTCCAGTCTTGGCTGCATACACAACTGTACTACACAACTGTACTTGGAGCCGTCCATTCGTGATCGGATCACCCAAGACACATGTTAATGTTAAGTGTGAACAGGGCCTTGGACACCAGCACTTACCCTCTGTTGCCACATCTTCAATTTTCACCCCATGTTTGTAAGCCATGTAACCAAGCACAGAGAAGATGGCAAACCCTGAGAAGAAACTGGTGACGCAGTTCACAGTGCTGGTCAAGAGAGCGTCCCTAGAAAAAGAAAACACACAACAACAAAAACAAGTTCAAGAGAAAGCTAGGTTTCTTTATCTGTAAATTTTCCATTTCTAAACTCCACAACTGTCCAACCCTGAAGGTCCATGTTACCAATCTCCAACATTTTTGTTTTTAGTTGTAGCTTGGCGAGTCACCAACTTTATTTCTTTACAGGGACAAACTATCTCTTGTTAAAAGAGACATTAGGCCAGTAGCATGCTTTTGACCTGAATGTGTAAAGTCAAAATGAGGCCATGTGTTACCTGATATCTTTCAAGTTTTTCATGGGTTGATCGTCTGCCAAACACTGTTTTAGATCAGATATTCAGTTTAATGAGAAACTTTTGTTCTCTTCTCCTTGGTGGTTTGATAGGTAATTAGTGTGCTGTTCTGTGGCCACTAACCTACGGTTGTCTAAAAAACAGGGTCATCTCGACCATGGCCACCTCCTGGGCTGAGGAACAGATATCTCTTAATGAAGCATTTTCTTACCACTGACTTTCCCTCCCTTTTCTTTTTGTACTGTGTGCAGGCTGTGATAAGAACCTTGGTGAGAACTTTTCTTTCAGTTTTTATTCAATCCTACTCTTCAGTTTGGTCAATCAGGTCATTACACACATGCACAGGTGCTGCTTTACATCACAAGAGCATGTGCCTCACTTAAAGCCTTGTTTATGAAGAACTAATACATTAAATACAGAGTCATTATCGTTTAGGCACACTCGTGAAGAAAGAAGGGATTTATATTCATTATACAACTGGAAGCTGTCCAGTTCAAGTACAAGGCTCTGGAAATGTTATTTAAACAGAATAATTCAAATTAGCTTGCAGTTCTACAAAGTATTTCAAGATTTAATTTAATTTTAAGTATGATTTCCTGATCATTTTGAATTGTTTTTATTTTAGATAACTGAAAAGTTCAATTTGGAATATATTGTACTGATAACTGAGACGGGGCATTTTGAATTTTAAGTCCAGCAGGCCACAGAACCTTTTGAAAAGCAGGCATTTAACACAATCTAGTAGACATAACCAACAAAGAATGGCAGCAGTGCTGCGTCCTTATCTTGTACTTGTGTGATTGCTCTGGCAGTTTTCTACCAGACATTTAACATTTAAACCTATGAAATGTTTTTTTTCCTTGGTTCCTGGGGTTATGTTTTCATTACAGGTAGGAGTGATGGAGGACACACTGCTACTCACTCACTGCACTATACATTATGCAGATTCCCTCCATCTGTGTGGGCATTCAAACAAAAGTCTGTGTTCATTGCCTATTTTTCTAACAGCACTGGCTCATCCGGGCTGCTGCCTTTCACCTAGTTCAGATTTGATAATGCAAATCCCACCTGCCAGCAGTCCACACACATTTCTAAATGGGACATGAAAGGGGAGGAAGGCAAGAAGCCCGTCTGGGGTTGAAGAAGGTGGAGGAAACGAGACAGGACATGAGAGGAAGGGCCCATAATGCTAATTACTTACAGTCCAGCACTGATTTAGCTTGGAAGCCTCTATGATGACACTTTGCATTATATTTCCCCCGTTGGGAGATGACGTGTTCGATAAGAACCATTTTTTAGATAGCTGTACTGCAGCAGCGAGATCATGTCAGCATTAACAGTTTTTCAGTAGCTTCAGCAAGATAAGTTTTGTCTGCTGGGTGTAGTAAATTTACAAACATGATAGGACAACCTGCTGTTTTGCCAACAGCGTCTGCCTCCAACAGCCCCACTGCTAGCTATTAATGTGGAAAAAGATAAGCCAAGCTCACAACCTAATGCCTGCTTTTCCTGAAGAAGAGCAGCACTATGAAAAACCAGTAAACATACAGCCTTTGGCCATTATCTGGCAACGCTTCCTGCCCTGTACTTTATCTGTCCTGTTAACACCTGGCCATCCGGGTCAGCCGAACAGATTAGCATCACCTCTGCGTGATTCAGTTACATCCTGGAGAAAACCGGCTGCTTAAAGACAGCAGGATGTTATGTTGCTGTGGGCTTGTTTTGGATTATAAAACATCACAAATAAAGCGCAAGCTCTTACCTGTAGCAGTTGTTGTCAAATTTGTTATAACTTGCAAAAGCAATGAGCACCCCAAATCCTGCTCCTAGTGAGTAGAATATCTGGGTGGCAGCATCAATCCACACCTAGAGCAAATATGAAAGAAAAACAAAAAAAAGCTTTTGAATTCCTAAAAACAATGCTTCCAGACTAAAATACCACACAGATATGCACATGCTTTTCGTTATTTAGGTCATTATTTTCATCATTCAATTATTTCGACCAAGCTGTGTGGCTTTCTTTGGAACACACATGGCTCTGGTTTGCAAAACATGTGAATTAAAGCTATACATAACTGATCGAGTTTTTCTAAACTCTTACACATATACATCAACTCAGCTAGTGGAAGATTGTATCTTAGGTATGTGTGCATTGAGTACATTCATTCATATACATACATTCAGTATGAGAGGCACCAGTGGGAATCTAGCTTTTAGCCCTCAGAGATTGAGATACTCCTCCCAATAAATTACAGTAGCCCAGACAAAAAGGCTCTCTAAATCCACATAGGCTAGACTTTGACGTACATGTTACTCATAGAGTCTAACATAAATGGAAAAGATTCAACAAAAAACACAACTAACACATTGAAACATGGGATTTCATACTGAAAGCAAGAATCATTAATTTTTCTCACTATTGATCCTATGTTGACCCATTCAAAATCTCTCCAACACCCATGGATGGGTTGTGTCTCTAACCTCTAGATTGTTGAGCCGCTTGAAGTCTATGTGGAGGTAGGCCTTGATGCCGTCCCAGGACCCTGGTAGAGTTATGCCTCGGATCAACAAAACAAAAAGTACCACGTAGGGCATGGTAGCTGTGATGTACACCACCTGAATACACACACAAACAGATAAAAGGGGGAAAAAATACATACATCATGCAGCCCATTTTCATTGAACCATTCTTTCAATAAACAGACTCAGAATGTGGCTGGCAGTATATATTAACAGAAAAGTGGAAAAAGTCCCACTCCCCCTCTCTTACTGTCTGACTCTTAGAGTTGTAAGGGTATGTGCTACACATACAGCATGAAACAATACTGTATGTACAAAATGTAATGCAATATGTAGTGGATATGATAACTTAAACACTATGATTGTAACTTCAAAATCACAATGTTTGCTATAATTTGTAGCTTTATTGCAAGTAACTCCAGTGGATTATATAGCATTGAATGTAAATGGGAAAATAGTCTCCAGTCCTCACAATGTTCATGACTGATTCCTGACTTGTTCGACCCAGTACCAACAGTTTATACTGAGCTGCTTTACAAGACGTCTGCGAAATGTATCACAGCTACAAACATTTGTGCAGATATTATAGTTGGCATAAAATGATTTGGGTTCTAATTTTTTTTTTAAAGCAAAAGAAGAAAGAATCGAGAAAGTAACAATTGTTGTTGTTGTTTGGTGGTCCAGGCCTGTACCTTCCCTGAGGACTTGACACCTTTCCACAGGCTGAAATAGAGGATGAAGACCACCACCACGAGACACAATGACAAATCCCAGCGAGGCAGGCCCAGGTCCTGGATACCCCTACTCTCATGGAGATGTAGCACACCCCGTCTGCAGAAAGACACCCACACACACAAGAGAAAGAATATGTACTGTATCATGATATCCAGAGGACATTCTTTAATTCTGATATACTGTATACTGTTATCAGTGAGAAATCAATAATTGCTTTGTATTATTAATAGATAATAAAATTGTGTCCTATAATTCACAGAACTACGATAAGCACTACTCGGAACATATAATGTGATGTCATTGTTATATGGTATGGTATGTTATTTCTTTTGGCTACATCTGAACTGTTAAAGATGTAGAACAGGCCCACCCAGGTTCTGTAGCAGCTGAGGGGAGTCTAAGCAAAACAGCCCACACTGTAGGTGTCTGAGGTGAAGATGGGAAATGAAGTATGGGATAGACGCTCTCTAAAGGTGGTGACACACAGAGCCGATTATCGGCAGTCGGACCGTCTGGCGAGGTCGGTGACTCGAATTTGTTCGGTGTGTTCGGTGCCGTCGTCCGTCGGAGGAGCCGTTGGCCTTCATTTGGGCCGAACCGATATGTTCAGTCGGAAATGGCGAGCGGATGAGCCTCTCAAAATCTGACAAAAATCTTTTAAACTAACCTTTGTCGATCTGAAATGAAGACAGATTCAGAAACTGCATGGCCTATTTCTTGCTTAAAATGTTTTCAGAAACACGTTTCGGTGAACTATTTTAGTACAATATGAGATCGTATTCTGAACAAGCCGCCATAACAGTCTGGCTGTGAATTTCCAGAGAAAAAAGAACCACGTGACGCGTTCGTCCAATCAGCTGCCAGTTTTCATTTTCTGGGAAACAATACAGAGCAGTACCTCAGGGACCCGACTGATCAGTCCGACTGCCTTTTCTGCCGACTGTCGGCCGTCTGGTTGGTGTGTAACTACCTTTAGGACATGCATTACAGCACTCCACCTTTAACCAGCATTTCCAGTCTGTTACTGCCATATCATCCCAGTTCATCATTGGCCAAATTATTCAGTTAAATGACCTACAACAAATTAATTCAAATTAGTTTCAACACTAATGTAGAATAAATATCCTTTACCTAAAGTACGTTCTTTGGTGAAAGCTTAGTGAAGCTGGTAAATACAGCTCTCTGTTGACTGGCTTTTAAAGTGAACATTTTGTCTTTCTTTTTCTCCGAACTACACACAAAATGATTTTGAATGCTTAATGGTTTTAAATACTTTGGTATTGTTTCACTTTTATTGTCCTCGAGCCAAACACTTACTGTCAGATCAAGGATCAAGTGTTTTATTTTGCCACAGTTAAACGAAGGGAGAAAAATGGTGTCTCTTCTATCCCTATCTAAATATTGTTCCCAGCTGCAAGCTCATTCTTTGAATCTCTGCTCAGAGTAGTGGGAAGGAAGCACCCAACTTCAGATAATAATAGTAGAGTAAGGGCCAAGTTCATGCGATACAATACATCAAATTATTGTGGCCACTTCATTCAGACACTGCTTTCAGTATGTTGTCTTATCATCTGGTGACATTATGAGCTCACCTGCATTACTATGTGTTGTGTTGAAAATGTTGTACAGCTCACTTAAAGAGCCAACCACAAAATAAAATGGACTTATAGTAATTTCCTAAAACTTTCCTCAAAAAAGATTCAATAAAGTTTGCATGTGATGTTACGGATAAACAGCGGAACTGGATTTGGATCTGATACAACAGCCCGAAACAAAACACCCTCAGGAACACACAAGCTAAAGTATGTTCAGACATGCAATCTGAAGGGACCAAAGGATCTGTGAAACTCCTCTTCATCATTTACTTATCTGTCGCTGATAATGAATTTCAAAGTTATTGGGTCCATGGGGACGCAGATAGCGGCGTGAATACGTCAGTTTATTTGGGGAGAGAAATTTAGAGTCTATGCACTGACCAGAGGGCCTCGTAGTGTTGTGTTGTAATGCCTCAAGGCCTCCTTGTACAACTGATAGCATTGGTAGTGCACTGCCAGTAAATAACATCACTATAACATCAATCAAGGTCCCGTTGGCCCAGTTACTCTAAACACATTTATTCTTATCGTTACTCAGCTGCTATCCTAACACTCAATGTTACCATTAGTTGGTCTCTGTGTACTTTAGGCTGGCACACTATTGCATGCAGCCTGGTCTTAATGTTGGTTACAGAACGTGAAATAGGGCATGCAAAAATATATAAATAAAAAGGACTACAGACCTGAGTATCAAAACACAGCTAAGGGGTTCTATCTCATTTCAACCTGATTTATTTAATTAATTACAAATGCACTATACTTGTTATTTTAAATGTAATTATTTCAACAAATGTGTAACATGGCATGTGCGATTGAAGTGAAAGCAATCTTCTCAAGTGTCTATGTAATTAGATTTTTTTGTTTAAATGAGGGTCATTTATCACGTCCAGTTATCCTTGACATGAAATCAGATGTGGTTGCTTCAGGCTAGATGCAAAGAGAAGGGATGTGGGTCCATGATAATGAAACAAGTTGTTGTTATAATTTCTTTCAAAAGTTTTCTTTTTCTATTCCTGAAAACTTTGTAACTGAATCGGATATACATTACTGTATGTCTACTTGACTGATTAGGGGGGCTTACACAAAAAGCTCAGTGTTTGTCCAAAGATGTATTACTTTCTGGGACAATAGTGTGCTTCCATGAATGTCACACACACACACACACTCAATGATCAAGCAGATTAAATGTGCATAACAGTATGCATGTCCACTTTGGATACTCACTTGATTACTTTTCCAGTGTAAACACACTATATACGTAAAGCCCAGTTATAGAATTGAGACCTGCCAGCCTGCATTTTGACTTTTGCCCGTGACCTTATGGGCCAGGTTATGCTTAAAAAGATCTTGTAGAAGTGTTTATTGCTGTTCTGAGAGGCCACATTTGAAGGCAAGCTAAAAACCCAACTGTCATAGAGATAGTCATAGTGTTGCACTCGGTTGTACGGATAAAAAGTGGCAGAAGTAAAATAGATTAAAAAAAAGAGCTTTAAAAACAAGTTTAAACCCTGCTAATTTTCTCAGCTCCGCGCACCTGCCATCTACTGCTTGGCGTTGACGTGAATGTCAGACGCCGGTTTAAAAAAAAGTTACAGAAAATGTTGGATGCAATCATCCCCTGTCCAAAAGGTGTGGAGGAAGGGGGGTTTCCAAAGATGTAAGTTAATAGGGCAGTTTTCCAGCTTGTATTAACTTTTACAAAAGTGCTCATTTTGCCACTGACAGGCTCAGATTAATATTCTAAGTGTCTGACAACATTATGGAAAGGATTTCAGAGTAAGAGATCCTTTTTTTAAACATAAAAACATCCGCGAAATTGCATTCGCTAAACCCACCAAACTCCATGTAAATAAACAGTCATTTTAGCATCGGAAAATACACTTCATTCAAAGTCAATAGAAAAAAAATAAAACTAAGAAAAGCCGTTTTGGGTCGTCTTTCCACTTTTCCAACCATCACAACTCTAGTTTTGGCTGAAATGAACACAGTTTATCGCTTAACATCTGAAAATATGTTGGCTCTATACACGCAGAAAGTATTGGAGTCTGGTAGGATTAGGGACCGTTCGGTATTTATGGAATGGACCATCGAGAGGGAAATAGGGGAGGGTCATGCCTTTTTATTATTTGTTGAAGGGAGGATCACCCAACGTTTTTTAGTCTGGGGGGGTGGGGTGGGTCATCCAACTTTTGTATTCATGAAAACAGCAACATTTCAAAGTGGCTTGTTTGGTGCATATTTTTCCATGTAGCTCTCAGTCTCGGCCCCCCATTGCTAGCAGATGGGTCCCTCCCTGTTTAGTCAGCCAGACAATTTGAGCTATAGCTTTGTAGAGACTGTGGGATTTCCCAAACTGAATAAATCCCGCCCGCACATACACGCAAAACTGCTTCGCTAGCTCCATCATGTTGTTACTAAGACATCTGCTGAAAAAACAATTGTATTCATTAGCATAATTGCCGTACTGTTTAGTTAAAAAACATCCAAAAAAACAACGAAAACATAGCGGACCAGACGCACGCTTTTATTTTGAAAAGTCGAAGCTCGGGGCCAGCACCAGCTGGGAGGACATGAGACGGGAGGTCTCCAGGCTGCAGCCATACCCGACTCAAATATCCTTTCGTTCCCGTTGATTATTTGTGAAATTGTGCAAACGACAGCCTTTTCAAGGCATTTGAGAAGGAAGGAGTGGTAGCATGCAAGCTCCCAAATTGACGCTCGTCTGAGAAATGGAGTTTTGGATAATGTTCACCTTTGGCAGCTTTACCTATATGCTAAAATATATAATGACTGAGGAAGCCTAGTGACGAGTCCATAGTAACCAGTTCATGTGTTGAATTTGTTATTACCCAGTGTGCTCAATGTTTTTTTTTTTTTTATAGTTTACTAGAGGAGTAACTTAGTATTTGAAGTAATGCCGTAATGCAGAAAGTGTGCATTTTGTGTTTCCGCAACAATGTTAGTGACTAAATCTACTGAAATGGTCACCATAACAGTGGAGTGTGATGTGTAAGATGATAAAGCAGAGGTTAAGGAATGTCTGTCATGGTTGTAAAAAAAACAGTGGCTATCTGTACATCTTTGCCAAGTGCAAACTAGTACAGAATGTGAGAATGAGAGATGTTTCTGGTTAAACTGTGAAGGGATCCTTTCTATAATGTTGTCAGACACTTAGAATATTAATCTGAGCCTGTCAGCGGCAAAAAGAGCACTAATGAAGGACCAATGTTAAAGATTGTTGTTCCCGTCAGTCACTTAGACACAAAAACATAGGAAAATAGGGTCCAGGTTGAAAAAAACAGTAGTTAACCTTTAAGACAGCTTTATTCTGTAGAGTTCATAGGCGTGATGCTGTGATTTGGGAGGTTTTGAAGGTTTCTTTGATCTCTACAGGCTGCACAAGTTATCAAATTAATTACAGAGAATTGCCCGGATCTCTTCCAGGTCAGCTTTTTGGCAGAGGACATGTCTTCACATAGCTCCAAACAACGCCTGTCACATGATGATGGTAAAGTCACACCAGCTTGTTATTCTCAACATGTTGTAAACTTTAACTTTTAGTTTTAGTTTGGTTAGGAAATGGCATAAAATGAGTCACATAAAACTTTTAAAATGAAGATGTAACATGACGTCATGGACATCATTGCTTCACAGACCCTAGGTCAGTAAAACTTGGTTCATTTAAAAAAAGTGACACTTGACTTATGGTTTCACTCGGAACACAATCCCCGGCCTCCTGGGTGAAACCCTGTGTTTGTTTGACCCAGGACCCAGGACCTTCTTATACAGAATTTGGTGTATACATACTGGGAACTATATTCACAGAAGGCTAAGCACTGCTACTAGGGCGGAGTGATTAGTGCAACACCTGAAAAGCACCGTTGTTACTCTCTGCTCCTCATCACGGGGCTTCTCGTGTGCTGCGAGCAAATCACTCCGCCCAAGTAGCAGTGCTTCACCTTCTGAGAATATAGTTCCCAGTATGTATACCGTTAGAAGATGGCTGTGTCTCATGTGACCTTGTTATTTGTACACACTGTGACTATACAAATCACAACATGTAAATAGGAAAATGTTGGCGTTATTTTGTCACTTATTGGGAGCAGTAGGCTAGTTGGAGCCGGTTACCTCCAGGATCTGTGCTAACTAGCCAATCGGTGGGTGTGTCAGACAGAGTTACGACACGCACGGAGATGAGAAGGGTATGTATGGACTTATCTAACTCTGGGGGATACGGTGAATAAGCTAAAGTCCCAATAAATCGGTGTGCTCCTTTAAACATTTAGGCCGCTTTTTATGGCAACAATGGATCAAATAACTACAATTACAGTATGTGAAAGATGTCAATGTAGTGAGAAACTACCTCAGCCTCCAATTTGCCAAAAGAATCCATTAACACAGGTCATAAGGATACATGTGTCACCAAGTAGTCTCATCTTTCTCTAATGTAATGTTCATTGCCATTGATAATGGCCACAATGACATCTGCAGTGTCACTGTTCTTTTAATGAACTAACGATCAAGCACAGTATGTACAAACCTATTGTACTGTACATTTTAGGCAATAAATCAGCTAAAATATTAACCCAATAGTAATACTGTATACTGTATTAAGCACCTCGGTTATCGAGCCTAAACTCTACACCAGCTCTGGTGTAAACTAAGTCTGAAAGAATGTTCCATTTTAAATTTGTTGTTTGACTTTTTCCTGCAACTACACTCATGATCTCTGAACACGATGGGCTCAAAAGGATTTGTGGATGAAGATTGTAAGAGGTGAAGCAAAAGAATTGTTGACTCAGTTGGCCTCACTCTCTCATGCTGTGCCCTGGCATTGCTTCTGTGCTCAAAGCTAGCTGTAAGCCGGAGGATTTATTGTCCCCTACAGAGCCTAACCCCATGCAAGATCTGTCTTGAAGTACCGTATTGTTGTTAGTCTGTCTATGCACATCTACTGATTCTTTCCCATATGTCAGGTGTAATCGTCTACCTGAAACACAGTCTGCCTTCTGATTTTATGCACCGTGTCTACTCTTCGAGCGATATTGCATCAGTTTTTTAAAAGTCTGTAGTAATTCACAAGGCTGGTGTTTTTCTGTGAATGCTGACCTCGTGTTAAATGAAAGTGTTAACTTCAAAATATATCAAGTTCGAGGGTTCCTCAAAGTGTAAACAATATCCAGATATACTGATTAAATAAACAAACTATACGAGACTGTGCAGCCCAGCAGAATGGGAGTGGAACTTTACACAAGCTCAATCTTTTTCGAGATGCATGCTCAATGTATTCTGTGCGTCACACTTAGCATGTGTCCCTTTTACTGTCCAAGTCACTTCACAGACTTCCTCTGGGCTGCACAGTCAAGTCTTCACAGAAGCTGGGGAAGAACTGGCTATCTTTGAAGTATAAACAGTTGGAGCTTTTTCATGCACATCAAAGAGTGCATTTGAACTTTTTTATGTATACAACTTTTATAGTGCAAATATTTATGGCTGGTTAATTTTGGAGTCCTCTACTCGTGTTTCAGTGACTGGTCACCGCGTTCATGTGGATACTGGTGCACTCATGGATATACATACTGTTCTAGTATATTTCAGACAACATGAAACAAAACATGAAAGCTTCACTTCCATATGAAGCAGTTTGTTTTTGGGTGGGCTGTATTCAAAGTACTGACTCAAATTTGCGTGAGTTTAAAGTCTCAAATCAAACAAACATCCAATAATAGAGAATTAATGAAACATGCAAACATAGATGGTGTTATGAAGACAGCGGCTACATTTACATGCAGGCCAAAGCTTTGATCTTTTTGCAATCGTGAATGTACTGTAATCATCAAAATATTTAAATAGCAGCATCTATCCATATAACAGTCATTCAGATCACTGCATTTTGCCATTTACCAAATAGCGTGACATTTGATTTTTTCAAATGATTTCAGAATAAATTCAGTTTTCATTAAAGAGTTGCCAGAGAGAGTTGCATTAGATCAACAGAAATTCCACAGCAGTGTGACTGTGGGTTACTTGATCCGATGTGTTTATTTGCTATTGGTTTGGCAAAATGTGTTGGAAGGGAATTTAATTGTGTCTGTCAATAGGTGTGATGTAAAAGATGTTACGTTCCTGTTAAAAATTGAAAAAGTCAGTTTGAAATCTTTCTATTACATTTTTTCTAATGATGCATAAAATGTAAATCATGCAATGGCCCACACAGGCCACTCTCTGATAAATGAATTACTCTGAATTTCAGAAATCACTCACTCATAGTACTCAGCTGCCGGGGTGATCTTGTACTTGGCGTAAGATGTTCCGTTGCCGAGGACAGATCCGTTGAGGATTTTGGGGTCGGTGCAGTTCTCACTGTTCCAAATGTTGCCACATTTGAGCCACGGCAGCTCATTGGTCATGGAGGAGAACAGGTAGTAGAGAGACCAGGCAATGATGACATTGTAGTAGAAGCCAACATACAGGGCTATGAGGATCACAGTATAGCCCACACCTGAGGAACACAGAGTTATTAGTGAAGAAGAACAAAATGGTGGTTTACACTCACACTGTGCTCAGTGCAGTTGCAGCCCAGTGCAAATTGACTTAGTACACACTCTCTTACAACAACCACGTTCGATTAATTTTCTGCTGTTAATATATGTTTCATAATGTGAAATGTTTCCAAATAATGTTTATAGATACATGCTGCATCTCAGTATTGCTGATGCATGCAGATACACATTGAAACTTGATATTTGCTTCATTATGTGTGATAACATTGATTGAATTAATTTATTTATTTTAGAAACTCCTATAACTCTAATGTTTCTCTTGTGTAGATTGCACCAGATGAAAAATGACTTACTGAGAAGTAATATTGTTTACTAACTGAAGCTTTTACACGCACAGATTTCCCTGTTTGCTGATTGATTGCAAGTCATGTACCTCCGCCAGGTGGCATAGTTTCACTGTGAACACATAATAGTCCTAAGAACATCAGTGGAGGCCTAGTGGTTAAAGAAGCGAGTTTGGGACCGGGAAGTCACTGATTCAATCCCCTGACTGACAGAAAAAACTGGGTGGGGAAAGTGAAGGAGCAGTGCTTGTCCCTCTTTACCACCACTGAGGTGCCCCCTTAACCCCAACTACTTCAGTGGAGCTGCTCAGTAGCCAGCAGGTTGGACTGTGGTTGTATGTTGTTGCAAATGAGTAGTTGACTTGATCGACTTACCTGCTAAATAAAGGTTAAACATTTTTTTTCCCTTTTCTTTTTTAAAGCAATTACCAATATAATGCTTTGACTTTCTGACACATATTAAACCAATTTCAATCAACTCATTACACAGTACAATGTCTCAATCATGTGATGTTGTTAGTTAACTGCTAACTTGTCTGAACTGCTATATAGTATGTCAGCATGTGTGCTGTCACCTGTCTGAAAGGGGATGGGGTGACGAGACATATAGACATATATTACGTAGTATATAGACCTATTCCACCTTGAAGTTGTAGGGCTGAAGCCTCAGTCCCCATCTTACAATCCTGGCTGGTGGTCTTGACCTTGGATTGTTACATCTGTCACTAGAGTTCAAGGATGACCTTAGATGTGTAGGTGAAAATGCTCACAGCTCCACAGAATTGCCAGCACTTCCTTTTCTATCTGGGAGTATCTCCTTTCCACATTGCTGATAGACCGACTAGCGTAATATTATGTGCTTCACCTGTTTTCATCAATTTTGCAGAGTACCGTGTCCGACAGGGCAACAATGAGTTATGTCTCTCTACCTGGGTCGAAGTATAACATTGTAGTGTCATTGGTTAGTCTTTCAGTGTCTTGTCAGCTTGCTGTTCTGGGACCCATACCCAGAGTGTGTCTTTTCTGATGAGCTTGCAACACGGTTTTGAGATGGAAGAGAAGTCTTTAATAAAATTAGCGCAATAAATTGCTATACCCAGTACTTTTGATTTCACCTGGATTTTGGGGGTCTGCAGCATGCGAAACTGCAGCGACTTTCTTGGGATCGGCTGAAACACCTTGTGCACAAAAGATAAAACTAAAGAACTTGAGCCTGGACTTGTTGAACTCACATTTGTTTATGATTGAGTGTGAGACCGCTTTCGCTGAGTGTTCCCTCTCTATGGCCGTGTTAGCTTGGCACATGTCAACACAAATTCTTACTTTGTCAGGATCTTTCAGCTTGGGAGGTGGGATGACAGGCAATACCCATCACTAGTGCCAGTGACCTCCTCAATGATGTAATCTGCTTCCAGTGTTCAAAGCTCATCCTCAACCTCCAGGCAGATGTGGAATGACACACGTCAATGTGGTTGGCAAGGTATTTTGATGTCAGGACTTATGTGAAGCTTTACCTGAAAGTCTTTTAGTTTTCCGGTTCCTTAAAACAGTTGACTTTCCACCAGCTTTGCAACACTGTGGTGTCGATACTGCTGTGACTACTTTAACCAGTCCCAGTGCATTGGATGCTTTGTAGCTGAGAACATTGAGTCTGTCATCCTTAATCACAAAGAATGTACACATTGTCTTGTTCTGCCTTTTCTCTACACTGCACTTGAAAGCACCACTGACAGGCAATGGACCATTGAAGTACAAAAGGGTAGATCTTGGTTTTGGTGGGGCTAAGTTGTGGACGTGGCATCAGTTTCTCAAAACTTCAAAAAAACAATTTCACTAATATAGTTTGTTGTATCAATTAAAATTAGCTAACTGCCATTCAGCTTGACGTGGTTATGTGACAGCTCTGAGATCTTTTCAGCATCATCTACAACAGGCTGTTCTCATGATCCCTTCGTACATATAGCTACGGAAAGTAATACACTGTAATTCATATGTATTCCACATATTTATTACTGTATACACTGCAATGACTGCCGATGTATAAGAGTAGGGCTGCTCGATTATGGGAAAAAATATAATCACGATTATTTCGGTCAATATTGAAATCACAATAATTTAACACGATTACTCGTTGACTTCTGGAAAGATGTTGCAATTATTGAACTTAAAAAAACTGTGGAAAAAGTTAAATAAATCAACAGTAAAAAAAAAACACATACAACTGTGAACTTTGCATTAATACTTTTCCTATTGAAACTTTATTTTTTCATTCAGAACACAAGAGAAAATAAGAGTTTACTTGCAAAATGTAATGAGCTAAATAATTGTTTTTCTCGATTATTCTGTTTTTGTGATTATTGGGAGCCAAAATCATAATCACGTTTACATTTTGATTAATTGCACAGCCCTATATAAGAGCGTGAAGAGAGTTGTGGTGGATGGATGGGTGGATGGGTCATAAAACACAGGGCTTTCAAACGGGGAAGCAGAGTTTGTGTCCCGGAAAATGTTTAGGGGAAAACACAAGACTTTCCTCCAGGAAACGGGTGTTTGTGTCCCAAGAGTATTACTTAAGGGAACTGGTCTTTTAACCCAAACTACAATCTTTTTTTCTAATCTTAAACTCATAGTAGCTATAGCTCATAGTCCCCTTTTGTTGGCAAACTTAACGGCATTGGCTGCTGAAACGACTGGAACCTCACGGTGCCCTGTACCCGGCTAACAGTAACCTTTCCTTGTTAGCAGTCTTTCCTTAAAGACCGCTAAACTGAGCTGTCATGTGACTGGTTGTCACGTGACCGGCCGGCAGTCGCTGTAATTTTGTAGGATATTATACGAATGGTTGTACATACGTTTTCGTACGATATCATACAAACCCGTTCATTAAATTGCATTGACTATAAAAACAGGCATCATCACAGCTGTAAGAGTTGTGTTTTCTCACCTGGTGCAGGTTTTGTTATGGGATGGACTTTCTTAGGGTGCTAATTTTAACTATTCGCTTTGGTGCATACACTTAACTGTCACATCGCCAATTCACAATCAACTTTTTGTGGTTAAACTCAAAAGTCACAACTGCTGTAACGGCTGTCACCTCACAGGGACTGGTACCTGCGTCACAGCCACATTTTTGTGGCTAAACTTAACTGACATGTAGGTGTAACAGGTGACCGGTCGCCGTAATTTCATGAGATATCAAACGAATCGTTGTGCACAATAAATCGTGCACGATAAATCGCTACACATCTTTCCCTTAGCAATGTAGTGGTGGGTACATTCACATTGTCATTCGTCAAACCTAGTGTTCACATCCACTGGGCGCTAATGCTTACTTTCCATCATTTGGCACTTTTCTCTTAAGTACATTTTGGGATGAGTTGTTTTGTCTCCACTGGAATGTGATAGTCTTACGTAAAAACAGAGAAGCCATAAATCCATCACCTACTCATCCTCGGCAGGAAAAAAGCAAACCCTCCTCAGTCCTGAAGCCAACAAAAGCAATGAATGGTGCTGATTCAATAGTGCAGACTGAGGTACTTATCTGTCAGTAGCCTATTTAGAAACATGCTACTTCAAAAGATAATCTGTTGTATAAGGGACTACAACATAAGAAAAAGTCAGGCTTCCAGATGCATGTTGTTAGATCTCATTTTCTCGCTGATCTACGCAAGAAGGATAATGCTAGTCAGGACAGCTCTTTGCAAGTTTGGCTTTATAGTGAAGTCCAAATCACAGGGAAAAAGAACATCTTGTAGTTTGTATAATTAACTTTATTCAAGTTTCAGTTTAAAGTTTAAACAACATAAATTGATGCTAGTCTAGTATTTTATAATGTGCTCAAAGCCTTCTCTATAACAACAGTACATAATAGATCTTTGATTGTTTGATTCAGATTAATTTAATTGATTGCCCTGCAATAACACTGACCCCAACTGCGTTCCTCAGCATGCCATGGACACTAGGCTGATTTACTTTTGCTTCACTCATTTTACATCGACATTTAAAAAAAGAATATAGACAGGGGTATAAGGTTGGAAGTACAAGCGGAGAAAGGTCAGAAAAATACAGAGAGGTGAAACAGAGAAAGAGGCGATGTGACAGAGATTAGTTATAAGTGACACTTATGAACCTATGAGGGATATTAAAGGACAAGAACAAAGGGATGAATGAAAAGGGCACGGCACTAAAGAGAAGCAACAAAAGAGCACGACTGAGCTTTACGTAGCACAGTTAAAGAGGGTAAAGAAAGGCTGAAGTAAATAGACATGCAAGTTCACAGGTGTGTGTGTGTGTGTGTGTGTGTGTGTGTGTGTGTGTGTGTGTGTGTGTGTGTGTGTGTGTGTGTGTGTGTTAAAGCTCACCTTTAAAGACAGGGCAAATTTTCCAAACTGTAGCCGCCCCTTCCCTGTTGTACTGGCCCAAGGCAAGTTCCATGTAGAACAATGGCATCCCCGCAATGACCAAGAAAAGAATGTACGGGATCAAAAAGGCACCTAGAAAGAGAAATCATTTCATGCTTTACATTTTTAAGTATTTTTTAGCTAATTCCCTGCTAGCGTGACTTTAGCTTACAGTCAAAATATGTTGTAGAAATAAGTGCTATGCCAAAACAAAATACTAAAAGAAAAAAAATGAAAAAATGCTGTTTGAGGGGTCTTGATATTGTTGATTAAACAACACACCATAACTTACAAGCAGGAAGGCTCACAGCTATTTTCATGTTGTGCCTCAGCAGCACATCCATCAACAAGGAAATGACTTCCTGTAATTGAATTGTTCTTGACATTGTCCATCACAAATGACACATTATCTACAGTAATGAATACATTTTGCCGACAGCCAATATGATTGACAGGACAGTGGTAGAGTTGACCTTTTGGGGCACTGAGCACAACATGTTGATTTTCGCCATGTGAATCTACACGCAGGCAAACAGAAGCCAGGGCACACATTGATGAGGATTGTTGAGGGTAAAACAACACTATATTTAAAACAATCCTTTGTTGATTCAACTACACACACTGTAATTTTTTTTTTCTCTCACTACAGTGCAGCTTCAGAGCTGAATAGTTTTGAAAACAGATTCACACTTACTGAGTACACCTGAGCTCAGACACTTTTTCCGTTAGACCAGGCAAATAAGCCTTACACTATATTTTCAACTGAAAAAAAGATATTTATAGGGTTTACAAGTCAACTAAAACATTCCATGAATCATTTGACAATATAAAACGCTACAGGTGGGTTTTAGAGCTACGGTGGCTTTACACATGTGCATGCCTTTATGAAAGGGGACATTTTCTCCATTGTGTAAGCTAAAACACTTTCTCGTGAACTATGGATTTAAAGGACTGAAAGTAGCACATTAAAGCCATTTCAAAATTCATCCATCCGTTACCTGTAACCGCATATGCTTCACAGTGTCGTGGGGGGGTTGGAGCCGATCCCACCTTACATTGGGCAATTTTAAAATAACAATGTAACTAGTTAATTAAGAGAGTTTTTGTCCTATTTTTCAAACATTTGAAATGAAAACAGAAACATATTGAAGATAAAACACTGTTTAAAACAACCTTAGTTGTTTGTGATTCAACTACACGCACTACTTTCTTCGCCCTGCTCACTACAGTGCACCTTCAGTTTTTAATAGTTTTAAGGGTGGTTATTCTGTATCCAGACTTGCTGAGTAACCAGGAGTCCTGACAATGTTCGTGAATTATCTGACCTTTCACATGATAGTCAGATTACACTGTATCTTTTTTCCCATGTGCATGCCTTGAAGAAATGAGGCCTTTCCTTGATCATGTAAGCTACAGTAAATGACCTTCCCCATTAATACACCTGGGACAATTAAACAGCTGATTCAAGAATATTAAAGGAACTGGAATTAGAAAAACAACATAGCAAAATAAGAGAAATCTTATCTAAATCGAATCTAAATAACTGTAGCTGGAGCTTTGTTAGACAGTGTCAAAACAACTTGAAAGATTTGAAAGTAAAAAATAAGGACGCTTTGGCACCTGACCCCTACATGAATGAAAGAAGACAGAACATCAATGAAGAAAAGAAAAAAAACTTACATTTTTCTGTGGGGACTTATTATAACTTGCAGTGTACCTGGCCGAGCCAGTGACGCATTGTAAAACTGATTCTTATGTTTCTACAAGGATTTAGTACCTGAGCATGGCGACGCGCCATGATAAGTTTTGGGACCTCTTTTAAATTGTTAAGGCATCTGTGCACGCGCTGTAATCTATCAGAAATACATGGTTTACTCACCTCCTCCATTTTTGTAGCACAAGTAAGGAAATCTCCAAACATTGGCCAGGTCAACAGCGAAGCCAATAACCGACAGGAGAAAGTCTATTTTCTTGCCCCAAGTTTCTCGCTCGTCCTCGGTGGATCCGGGAGGACCTGCGAGGTGGCCAGGGGTGGGAATGATGGAGGAACTGGTGTACTGGACGCCATTCTGGTCCTTCACCAGTATCAGTTCAACTTCTTTTTTCTCCACATTGCACTGTTTCAGCGGGGCCACCGACGAGAGCTTGTGTTCTGGCAGAACCTGGATATTCATCTTCTCCCTGGTGCTCTCACGGCCCCCTGCGCCTTCGGGCGGAGCTGATGGTGTGAGCCGGTGCGCTTAAAGGACGACAATCCCGCTGACAAAACAACGGATAAGCGAATGTTCTCCACCGAAAATACAGCTGATATCTCCGCGTACACGGGCTGGAGAGGAGGGGAGACAGGGAGTTTGGAAAGGTTTGGTGTTTGTGCGTAAAGTTTAAGTACAGCGAAAAATAAAGGTTAGGACTGCATGGGGTGGGATAGGTGACATTATTCCTCCTATAGCAATAATACCTAATGTCTGTGTGCTACTAATACATGTACGTTATTCAAATAAAACATTGCATGTGTAGTCTGATTCCCAGAAATAGCAGGTGAAAGAATTCGTCTCCACGTCAGCCCGCGCGCTGAGCGTATTTAGCGCTATCAAACAATCACCTAAAAACATCCCTCATAAGGATAAAGACAAAGATAAATTGTTATTTGAATATGTCACCGTTACTAAATCTATTTAAAGCTGAAAGGCAATGTAAAGCTGAAAGGCTTTCCTCCGTACTTGGTAAAGCTAGGGACACTTCTCCATGACCCGATGCTGCTGTTGTCCAGATGCATCTGAGGGAAGACTGCCCATTGTGAAGGAACTATAAGACTCGCCTTCTCCAGCAGAAACGATATCTAATGCAGGCTTTTAAATCAGGTTACTCTCTCTCTTCCACGTGATATTTTATAATTGAACACTTTCTCTCCAGTCTGATGTGGACTTGGGATGATCGCTTTTTTGTCTGAGCTCAAGTTCCCATAAACTTGTCAGCGCAACAGTCAGTCGGGAGCACAGTGGTTTTTAGATGAATCTACGTAGAGTGGAAAATAACATGACTCCTTACCTTTTCTATAAATCAAATGTTCTGTTTTAGAAAACCTCGATGTGAACTTTATAAGCTATGGGCGTGTGCATTTATTTGATGAAGAGTTGTCCATGTCAAGAATAGAATAAAATAAAAGGAGAATAAAATAAAACGACGGATCATGTATTTGCTTTTTAGATTTAAGCTTGGATATAACAATGTTCAAGAGACATAAGATCACTTTACCTTCAGCTCCATATTAGTGCTTGGATTTCACATGCAGCAAAAACTTTTTTTAATGTTTTAATTTTGGACTTTATCTGTTTCTTCTCTGTACTAAACAGATTGAATTACATTTTTCTAAGAAGCCATGAAAGCATTGTGTTCCATGTGTAATTCAATTCTACAGCAGCTTTAGCCAGGGGCAATGATTTTTATTAGATATGGTTGATCAGTTCATCCCATTTAAGTCAATGAATGTTCTCTTTGCTCTCCAGTGCTTGTTTTATAAAACCCTAATAGGGCTGGTTTTGGGCGTTTTGTTTGTGAAGATTGAATAATTGCAGCGATGGTAAAGCAAAGGACCAGGTAACAAGGAAGGATAATGTGTTATTACTGTTGTTCTCTCCTGAGTTAGTTCTATTCTTTTGCACTTTGTTTTGTATTGTCAGGTATCTCTAGCCAATAATTACCATCATGGTAGTATTTGAGGGGGGAGTGTATTTCTTAATGTGTACTAGTGTGATGTTGTACATTCAACAACTGTATTTCTTAAAATTGCAAAGGCACAAATAATCCGCAGTAGCATAGCTTGATTGAAACCGTCCCTCAGAAGTGACTTACAGATGCAAAGCAGGTGCATATTGAGAATAGACAGTAACAAGTAGGAACTGAACCTGTGATTGTAACTGAACCTGTGATCGTGTACCCGCAGAAGTGTACTGCTAAAAGCAAAATGATATCCTCCTTTATCATCCTGGATGCCAGCTTCTTTTTCTTAAGGTTCAGGCTCTCCCATGTTGACCCTTGGATGAGAATCTAATGAAACAAGACGCAGCCTCTCAGCAGTCGCAGTATGACCCTCTGGGTTTAACCCGAGCATTTGGTTGGGGTCACAGCAAAGAGCTCTACTTCTGTTCCTTTCTGTCCATTTGCCTCTGCACTTGCTTGTGCATACATGCACTGCTTCTTCCTTACATTACCATTCCGCCACCTTTTTCTAGAGGGGTAGGAGTGTTGGACAGTGGGTGTATAAGGGGTGGTGGCAGGACAACAGTAGAATCCACATATAAGTGGTATACAGCATTTTAAAGCTGATCATTCTCATGGGTTAGGATTAGTGTTATTAACCTTAATGGCATTAAATTGTTGCAGCAGTTTTTTGGTTGATACCATTTGTTATACAGATTTGGTGCACAATTTAACCATGTTTTATGACTCATTAATTGATACACTGTAAAAAAAAAAAAAAAGAAAAAAAGAAAAAGGTTTTTCATTTTTCGTCAGCAATACATTTTATTTCATGTTGTGTCAACAAAAAACATATTTTTGTCCAACGGACTTGAAACATTTCGTTGCTCTGATTATTATAATTGCAAGTTGCCAGTTGATATTAGTTGTTGGGAATTAGTTGGTGGACACATTTTTTGTGTTTTTACCCTAAACTATTATAGTTACGTTGACAGCACAATCCAGAAAGAGTTGTTAAAACTCAAAATAATTTATGCAACTAGTTTACTATTATATATATAGTTTACTATACTTATTATTTTAAGTTGATACAACTAAGCACTTTTTACAGTGTAAGAATTGTGGGGGAAAAATCCCTTCAAAATACCACATTAAGACACCAAGATCTTGAGGAACACCATAAAAAAAACAATGCTGTGATTTGGTATCAAACACTTTTGAGTGTTGGAGATTGGATGGGGAGCACATCTTTTCTGGAAACTGCCTTATCAGTATACCTGTTAATGCCATACTTTCTCTGAATGCCCTAGTTCTCTAGTTTGTGGTTGTAAAGTTCCATCAGGCTGTGATTATCCAGAGGTCACAACAAGTCATGTTATACAGTGACACAAGTTTCAGAAAATGGTCTTACTAAATTGAAATGACTTCCATGGGGACTAATATTATCACACATAAATACACACAAAAGAGACTCAGCTTTTGTGTCATACTCAATATCCACAACTCCAAGGCCCTCAGTATGCAGAAATATGCAAATACATATGATACCAATATATTCACTCTCAAGCCTCTTCTATCTTCAAATCTGTGCCTGCTATAGCCTCTGAAAGACAAAAACTCGTCCGGGCCCACCAACACGCACGCACACGCACACGCACGCACACACACACGCCCACCATCACAACCTTTCATCCACCTTTTCTGTGTATTTTAAGACTCTTGCGGTTTCAGTCGTGCTTATTTACTCGGCCATTAGTGTCAACTCTATCATAAAACATGCTTTAACTCCATAGTACAAAGAAGAATGACTTAGAATGACCGTTTACTGACCAGTGTTTTATGACACAACTTAACTGAGCCTTTCCAGATAGGCTTTGTCACAGAAGTCATTTTGACTTATCACAGTAGGAAAAGCACAGGTGTAAATAGTTAAATAAATGATGGCTGAATTCTATTTAGCTGCTTTGATTTCAGGTTCCTGGCATCATGCATGCTTGCTCACTGTCACTTTAACTGGGAGTCTTGGACAGAACGTGGCCATCGTTAGTGTTATTAGTAACACATGCTTCTCCTACTATGACAAGTGAAAATGTCTGCTGTGAAAAGCAGACAGACTTTGAATTGTCTTGTTGCTGAAATGTGCTATATAAATTAACGTGCCTTGCCTTGTAAAAGGCCTATTGTTCTGTGTGAGACAGGCTTCTAAAATTTGGAAAGTGCTCATTGATACTTCAAGGGCCTTTTTCTTTTGTTGTCATTCTATAGACTTAAAGTACTAGGTTATTACCACATGGTATTAGCATTGAGTGGGGTTTGTTTTGTTCGGCATCCCATTTAAACTCTCTGGTTTAACTCTCCCTGGGCCTCCCTGAGTGTCATTAAGCTTCTCTGTCTAGGCTTTACTAGTATCTGCAGAATGTAAGCACCTCAGCAATAAGTTAATTAATAAAAATAAATAATTACATGACCTTACATGATGAACACATTTAGTGAGAAGAAATAGTGTGATTCAGATGTCCAGTCACAGAGAGAAACATTTCTTAGCAGCTCACAGCACATCTGGGAAATGGGGTGTATATTTACCAACAAAAGGTCCAGACCAGTAAAGTGAGTTCCTCAGCAGCAGCGCCTCATCTCGTGTTTTAGCCAACACCTACACTCTAATTTGTGAGAATGTGGAGCCATTGTCCTTAAAATGCTTGAAATAATAACCCGTTTTTTTGTCTCCTTCATCTATATATCAAAGAAAACAAGAGTTTTATCTTTCACTAGGTCACAACCCTTCAATCTCCAAGTTACTGGTGAATGGAGAAGACAACAGGGGGCACACACACAAGCTGAGTTAGAATGATTGGTAGTAATTAAGGGGCACAATAATGGAGGCTTGACAGCGGCAGGATTGGCATTATTGCTGTTTGAACTGTGAGAGTGCTTGAAAAAAAGAATAAAAAAATGTGATTGATTGACAAGTCTCAGAGGAAGATTACTATCTCCCATAAGTGACACATTTTTTTTATTTACATACTGACTTTCTAATGTTCTCTTATGTCATTTTTTGGTACGACTTAACACTGTAACACGTCATACGTTCTGTCACTTGGCTCCTAGAAATAAAGAGAGAAACATTGTTATCAATGATTGAACATGTTTTTCCTCGCCTCGCAAAGCGTAGAGGGAGTTTAAGTTTTTTTGGATCATGTAAACACTTCCACACCTTATTTGGCAAGTCTCACTGACAAGTAAAAGACAAATGTCTTTTCCACAACCTTGCGCTGACCCATCTTTGAATATTACACAGGAAACGTTGTTGCCCGTCATCCAAAAAACATCTGGAAAAGAATCAAACGCAGAGATGTGAAACACCCAAAACATTGAGCAAAAAAAACAAACCCTTGGCTGCAGATACCGCAGCAGATACTGCCGTTGGACCGCTGATGTTTCATACGGTTCCCCAAATCTTGCCCTCACCGGGACCTTCACTGTTCCTATAAACCATCACACAGGAAATGAGGAACAATCACTTCCCTGAGAGAATAATAAGAGAGAGAAAGTCAACAAGGTGTCATCTGGTGTGATAAGGAAACGTAACAATGAGGTTTGGAGGAACTCCCTGAAGAGCTGAAAGAGACAGCTTGCCAGGTTCAAGACTGCAGGAGTCAAGAGTGGTGCAAGATGTGTGTGTTGTTTGGGCGTGTGTTTGTAAGTGCATTATGGTCTCATCAAAAAAATTGTAGATATCCACACTGTGCCAGCGTCTATAGAAGCTAACACCCATCAGAGCTCAATGAACTCTTTGCACTGAGAAGCTGGACATAAGCCATGTATGAGCGGACAAAGCAGTGGGTCCATTATTTTACAAAGGTATGTTATCCTGCCAAGCATTGTTCAAAAATCAGAGAATTACGTTGTAAAAGATTATACTGGACATCCCAAAGTTTGCCAAAACACACAGTGCCAGTATGGCCCGCTGAATTAAAGAGAAAGGGGTATAAAATGATGTACAAGACATCTAGAATATTTCCATTGGATGATTGACACAGCCATGAAGAACAAGGCCTCTTGGGTTAGAATATTTCACTTAATGTAAGATGATCAGATGCTAATACATGACCTATCAAAGGCATTGTTTCAGTCATGTGTAAGAAAAAGGAGATAATAGCTTTAACTATCCTTGAAATGTCCTCACCTTATCCACAGTTTACAGTATTTTATCTCACTCAGTAGTTCTAATCCGCAACTAACCTCTAACCTGCTGTGTAATGTTAATGCACACTGTGCTGCATGTTTGAAGCCACACATTCACGTTCGTCATACAGGACAAAGGAGGGGTCACAGGAGTGTATATACACATACCCGGGTATCCTGTTGTTATAAGAAGGAAGGTCTATTCTAAAGGAACCTAAAGCCAAAATAACTCAGATTTCTTCTTCTTACATAACTTTCCTATACTGTCCTTGCACTGACTAGGCCCAATCCCTTTTCACTTCACAAAAAAATAAATTGTCTGTTTAACTATTGCATAACCAATGAATCCTTCCTTTGTATTGTATTGCTGGTAAAACTTGCATCTTGGGTGAAGTCTGTACGTTCTATATTTATAGAAATGTAAAAGAATGTGCTCATACTCCCGGTGGATGGGCGCACTACTTTAAGTTAACTTGTGACAATACAGACAGTATTTACCATCAGTCGAACCCATCAACACAATAGGTTAAATACCCTCAACGTTTTTGAAAGAAATGGATGACTGGGTCTGAACTTGGGGTGTAGCCAGGAGGACATCCTCATTTGGCTTTAAAAAGCAGGGCTACCTGGCTCAATTGCGGCACACAGTAGTGTCACATCTATTAAACAGCGAGGCCTGTCGGTTCTGACCTTTCCGTCCAGCCTGGCACAGTGAGTCCCCCATCCTTATGAGGCTGGTATCCAGCTTGTGTCCACAAACAGAGGCTGCTCACTCAATCAGGTCCTGAAGAGACCAAATTGAATTACCAACACATATCTCCCACAATCTACTGCGACAGGATCACCCCCCAGGCAGGGCTGAAATGGACACAGCAATATACAACAGCCATGCAGAGGAAAGAGGAAGGATGGAGGGGTGTAGGGCCCAAAGAGGAGAGCTGGAGCTGTGGATGGGGAAGGAGTTGCGCTGCAACAATGTCACTTAATTGATTTCATGCCATCTCATCAATTTTGATTAAAATGAAATGAGCCTCTGTACGTTTGAAAAGGTTAAAACAAATTGAAGGTGGAAATCACAGCTGGTAATCACAGTTTGTCTAACAGCAGGCTTTTAATGAAGCGACCCACTCTCCATCATTCATTTCAACCTCCTCTGTGCATATGGAGACAATGTCCTTTTTGTGTGTGTGTGTGTGTGTGTGTGTGTGTGTGTGTGTGAGCACATTCACGTTAGTTGTATTTAAAACAGCATGTATAGCATCATGGCCTCCTTACAGATGAACTACTCTCCTGACAGCAATGGAGCTGGATGCAGTTGTGCAAAAATGGATTTATGGTCTCAACAAAAAGTAAAAAAAAAAAAAAGCAAGGCTTTGACCATTAAGCAAATGGATAACTCATTTTCTTTACAAAAGGAAGGGACTATCAGATGAAAACGTTTATTTTGGTACACTTAATTACATATGATTTACACAAATTCTCTGTTTGTGAAATTCTATTGACAGAATAGACAAGCACATATGGTAAATTAATCCTTTCACATGGTAAAGAATCCTTCAGAATCTGTCTTTATCAATGCATTACAGTATATTGTTCTCCAAGTCTCATACAGTATGCCTGAGTGTTTCTTTAATGATAAAATGTTCCATTAGCACACAAATAATCCATCTGTTCTTCTCACCTCGCAATGACAACAGGTTGGGTCACAGAAAGATCAAATAAAGAAATGCAATGCAGACAAATTGAAAAATGACAGCACATAAGTCAATGTAACACAATTGTTTTCTTTAAGACATTGCTAAGGTTGTTCAGCATTGAACAAAAAAGGGGGCAATTTTATGAAATGTTTATGTTCAAGATTAAAGATTCTTTTATTTTTCTGCTGGTATGAAAGCATAAGGGGGATAACAGAACTCATTCATATTATCTTCTGTTTTAGTGCCTCAGGATGTAATAATAAATGTAACATTTGCACACATGCACACACACTTATGCATTATTTTACCCTTACCAATACATGCCATACAATACATCAGATTCTAACTTAAACCTCATTGTTGTCTAGCACTACCATTAATTTAAAGGACAGGCCAAAAAGTCAAAAAGTGTAAAACTCAAAGTGGTACTTACAAGCATTACAACACCAAACACACACACACACACACACACACACACACACACACACACACGTACACACACACACACACACACACACACACACACACACACACACACACACACACATACATACAATGGAATTGTTGTAGGTAACTACTGGCACCTGGTGGTGGTTTAGAGAACCAGAAGTACATCTGTAGCCCTTTCATTGCCTCATTACAGACCAATTATACAGAAGTTTCCTCAGTGGTGAATATAATAACACAGGCAAGATTAGCATTGTATTCTTGTTTTATTTTTAAAAAGCAAACTTTGCAGTGTTAACAAAAAATAAAAATCATATAATTGCAATGCACCTTGCTAAATAAATATCAGTGCTGCTAGTTAATCTGAAAGCATACCCTGCTGGGATATGCTGTTGTGAAGAAGCACTGTTGCCTTTTTGCTCACAAATTGCCCTATTTTCAGTGGTTGATTTGCTTAAGTAAACTTAAAGCTGCGTAGATGTGCTGCTGTCTCAGCAACAACAGTCTTCAGTAGAAATGCAAATAGATACACATGCAAAGCAAACCTCTGGCTAATTATACAGCAGTCTTACATGGTCTGTGTCCCTGAGCACTGGAAAAAAAAGTGTAATGCACAGCATGTATGCTCTTCGAAGACATAACTTTAATACACAACATCTGTGGGTTGGCAGATTGGAAATTTCTTAATAAAGCTTACTGTACACTAATTATACTGCAACACAAAAGCACGAGGACTCTTTGCTTATGTTTAAAAAGGTGTTGGTTTGGCAATCTTTTGTACTTATTTACAGAGGACCACAAAGACAAAGGAGAAGGTACACAAAGCTATGTTCATCTAAGTCAAAGCAAGGGTCAGCTCAGGCTCCAGAGAATGATGTATCAGAGTCAAAAAACATGGCGAGGCAGTTGTTTAAGTATATCATAAAACACTGTCACTAACGTTAAAACTCCAAAGATTGCAGGGTTTAGAAATGTAAAACACTGATGCCCACATGACATGTTTTCATCCTATGCCTAGCTCTTCATTAATTTTTATTCATTTGATGAACACATGATCAAAACACACAAACATTTTTCAGGTTAAAAAGGACTGCAATACGACATTTGTTGTGCAGTGACTTAGGGAAGTGGTTCTTTGAAATCTCTATAAGGCACTAAAATTGAAAATGGACACTAAAAAAAACATCTATAAAAAGGCAAGCACATGACCTATAATATGGCTCTGCTGTGGCAAATGACTTGAATCTGCTAAAAGTCAGAGAGCAGATGACAACTTTTGCTTTTTCCTTCTCAGTGCAGTGGATACAGTGCTCTGTCTCAGTGCAGTCAAGGAGAGTTCACAGTCATCCTCAGTTTCAGTCATCTTTTTTGTCAGAGGTGCTGTCTTCCTGTTTTTCCCCTGAACTGGTCTGACCGGTCAATTCCAAATCACCTGGACTTGCCTCTTGGATTGCTTGGTATCTCTGAAGCTCCAGGTAGGTGGTGAAAAGCTTGGCATACTCCGGGTGGGCTGTGGCAAAGCTTTGAAATTCATCTGAAGAATCACAGGCACATAGAAAAGCGTTAGGATACAGTGTAACTCAGGAAAGTCATTATAATAATGGTAAAATACTGTATATATTTACTGCACATATTCCCACTCCATAATATCCTGGAGGAAATGCAAAAGAAGGTCAGAAGACCAAGATGTAGCTTGGCGTTGGGAGTCTACTCACTGAAGGTGATGAAACCAGAGCCGTCAGCATCGATCTCCTTGAAAAGCTTGGCCATGTTAAGATTGGACACACACAGAGCTGAGCGAAGCAGAGCGGTAAACTCCTCTCGGGTGATTTTCTCATCCTCATCTGTATCAAACAGCTGCACGCGATAGGACAGAAACAGAGAAAAAAATGCTTTCAATTTCCAATTTTTGCATGTTCAGGAAAAATAAAAGGTTATTTAAAGTGCTCATATTATGCTCATTTTCAGGTTCATAGTTGTATTTAGAGGTTGTACCAGAATAGGTTTACATGGTTTAATTTTCAGAAAAACACCATATTTTTGTTGTACTGCACATTGCTGCAGCTCCTCTTTTCACCCTTGTGTGTTGAGCTCTGTGTTTTAGCTACAGAGTGAGGCATCTCACTTCTATTCCATCTTTGTTGGGAGTCGCACATGCACAGTAACTAGGTAAGCACTGCTAGCTAGGAGGTTGCAGAGTATGAGGGAGTGCCACACTATCAGCAAGGCGAGCATTATTGATTGTCGAACGATTGTCACGGAAGTAAAGGCTGGACTACAACAGAGCTGTTTGGAGCAGTTTGTGAACAGTGTTTCTGTTGGAGATAGTAAGGCCCTTTGGGGTGGACTTTGGGCTTTTTCACTTTGTAAACCTATAACGTGCACAAAATAGATATATAACAAAATAAAAGTAAGGGAAAAAAGCCAAAAAGCATAATATGAGCACTTTAAGGGATGAAAATAGGTAGGCGGGTTAGAAAAAGCGTACAAAAATTGGGCAATATTGTTAAATTAGTCGGACAAAAACACCAGAACTGTTACTCTAGAACCACATATGACTTACGGCGAGCATGACTCCACGCCCTTCACAACAGACACACATTGTTAGCTTGACATTATCCAAGCCTCTGTGAATGATGCCTCTGTTCTTCCTACAGTGTGGTTTGTTGTGCTCTAATGTCAACTAAAGACAGGGATGGGTGATTTTGCTTAGGTTTAGTACTTGTGTTTGCATTTTGCTTATTTTTAATGTAATTTTAATATTAACCTTTTTTTTATATTTAGTGTAAGTTAGTAGATATACACATCATTTGTCACTGTGTCTGCTTGACATGGTACTTAAACTTATGTTTACCAAGGATATAGTCATAAAATCCAGTCCAAATATATATATATATATATATATATATATATATATATATATATATATATATATATATATATATGTATATATATATATATATATATAGTACGTATATTACGATTTAAAATAACTTGTATATATTTTGCTTTTATTCATATCCGTACACATTTCTGTGTCTTTGTATTCAGTGTACATAACAAAAAACAGCACTGCTAATTCTTCAGGCCCTAGTAGGAGCACAGCAATGTCACAATACTTCTGTCGTACTTGAAAAGCCATTCGGAGCACTTCTTCGGTGTTGGCTGGTCGACACAAAATGGTCACGCCGATAACGTACTCTCTGAAGTCTATGGTGCCATCTCCGTTCTAGACAGGGTCAAAAAAAACAGCAATAATGTAATAACATGCACAGATTATTAAAATGGATAGTACTTCACTCTTTATAATCTAGAAATATATATTTTGTCTAGCATCAACTGTTTTGAATGTTAAATGGAGTATGGTAAATTAAAAGGGTAATATATATAATAGCACAAGGGATTTCTATAAATCGCAATTCTCTATTACTGGAAAATATGAGGCATAGGTTTTCTGAGGAAAAAGGCTACCTATTGAAATGGATTTAAGAGGCTGTTTTTATGCTTCCAACTCTGGTCGGCATACAGTGAAGGAGGCCAAACTACTGTAATCATAGTTTCCTCTTCCAGGCTGTATAAATCCTGAACCCACACCATGATGCCCTCCCAATTTTGACTATAATCAGTACACATGATATGTATGTTATTATGTAGATTGAACATTAAAATTGTTGCTCATTATGTTGTCAACCAGTATATTTATGCTGTGTTTCCGGCAGGATGGAACTGTTTTACTGTACAAAGACTTATTCTAATTCTGTGTCAACGAAAGAAAATTCATAATGGAACTATTCAGTGGTCCAAGTTGCTCTGGTTAGATAAAAACTAAATATTTGATGTACATGTCTCTCACCCTGTCAAACAATGCAAACAGCTCCTCGAGGGCTGGGTTGACAGGCAGCTTCAGGAATGTTGCAAACTGCTCAATGGTGATCCGTCCTCCTTTACAAGAGCTGGCCATGACTGCGAAGCCATCTAGCTCCTTCTTCACATTGTCCCACTTCAAACTGAGGGGGGGAAGGCACAAGGCGGATGTTGTGGTGTTTGTCATACTCTGTCAAACTTTGTATTTTACATAATCACTCTCAAGCTACATAGGTCAATCACTTGCAGATCGGTTGTCAGGTGTGTGATAGACAACATTAACAATGACAAACAAAAAAAACTTTAAAGCCAAATTTGTCATTGCAAATGTCCCTATATGACGATGCCTACAGTGTACTTAAGTGAGATGTTCTTACTTGAGTTTACGGCTAATTTTGGTGAACTCAACGAGGCCGGCCTCCATGGGCAGAGTTAGCTCACCAGCTGAGATCATCAGGCGGCAGTCTTCATATGTGTGGTCTGTCACTGGAACTCCCAAAGCCCTGGAAGCAGACAGTGCACACAATTTGATTCAATTTTAATTTCCAAGAGCTGTAACCACTGTCTGTCTCTCCCCCCCCACCCACTGCCAAAGACTGAAAGAACTTGAATCGCTGTTTTGCACAAACAAACAATCGTTTCATGCTGTTATTTTACATTTTAAAAGATCACAATTTAAACACTTGTGTTTTACTATTTAAGATAACTTGTGTGTGTGTGTGTGTGTATATATATATATATGTATATATATATATATATATATATATATATATATACACACACACGTATACTACTATTTAAGTAGTACTATTTATTTAACTATTTTATACTACTATTTAACTTAGTGTGTGTGTATATATATATATATATATATATATATATATATATATATATATATATATATATATATATATATATATATATATATACACACACACACACACACACATACACACGTATATTACTATTTAAGATAACTTGAATATATTTTGCTTTTATTCATATTTTTTTCTAGTTGCCTTTTTTTGTGCTCTGTCTACTTAACTTTGTTCTATTTATTTGTACTCCGAGCACAATGACAATAAAAGATCCATCTAAAACAAATTATATATATTTTATATACATTGGTGCGCTCAAATATTTGTAAAGAGCTGGATGTAGCAGGCCAGGAAGATACGCAAATGTGATACATTTACACTAATGTAGTTCTAATGTCAGTAAGAACGCAGAATCATTGGTTGAATTTAAATCGTGGCCATCATATTAAACAGCATACTCTCCACCACTTATTTAATGTTCCCATCAACTTACATGTACCCCATATGTGTTTAACATTGTATTCATTACTTACATATATAAGCATGTACTTTTGCTTATCTATTGCACTTCGTTGTACTGTGTGCTTGAGCAATACACAGTGGAATGTGCATTTCAGACTGATTAACACTTACTGGGCCATAGTTTCTCGCACTCTGCTAGCATACAGATGAGGGCTTTTCTTCTCCTCCTCTGTGGGGTTATGCGTCGGCAGGAACTGAAAAACAGAGTAAACAGACGAAAAAGGTCACAAGGAAGGCAGAGCAGGAAGTAAACTTGAAACCTGGATGGAATCCAAATACCCTAATGCAGAAAACACATCTTGTGCTTAGGTTGATACAGTATAGTATCTTTGAGTTAAACATCAAATCCAATAACTATATTTAAGCAAATTAAGGTTGCACACTTAGCTTTCTTTAGTTTAATTTGATAGTTGAGAGTGGCACTGATACAACTAGTAAAATTAAAAGTAAAGCTAAAGTTTAATTTTGGAGAAAAATCATAAATAACGATAAATGAAATATATAACATACTTCTTACTTAACAATTTCTTCACACCAAACAACATGTTTTTATATCTAAATTACAATAGCAGTTTGTAGTATCTTTGCCATTATACAGTATAAGGATGCACATTTGGGGAATGCCTGTTACCTCTATCTCTACTGTGGTGTACAGCTGGCTCAAAGTTAGAAGCAGCAGCGTCTTCCTGCACATAACACAAGCAGGACAGTCGGTTACTTACTCAACAGTACAATGTTGCAATACAAGTCATTAATGTTGCTGGTATGGTGTTATAGTCACGTTATTTTCTAAGACATGTAGCAACAGACACCACCTTCAGGAAACATGCATACTACAGGTGAAACATGAGAAACTTACGAGCTGAAACCCTGCCAAGTCCAGGACACTGTATCCTGGAGGGAAAATGTAAGCAGAATGCATGAAGCTTCATATAACATTAACACTGGGATACAATGCTATACAACGGTTGTGTGTTGCAACCTGAGCTTCTAATGTTGCTGTCAGTGTATGTACAGCTCCCCATTGTATTTCATCTTTGGCTCTGCCTCTATACAAGTATCTTCTGTGCAAACTAGTACAGTGTGGCCTCTAGGAATTTAGCTCTCAAGATGTGAGGTGAAATATATATATGTTGTATTATAATCACACTCGCTCACCAGCTTGTTGGGATATCTCATAATCACAGGCTGCACAGGAACCCCCGGGATAAAGGCACCTAGAGGTGGCGAACACACAGTGTGAAAGAAATCATGGAGACTTCTCTTTAGGAATGAATGAAAGCTGAATCGTTGTCTTAAACCCAGTTTTGGTGGTATCGGTTGACAACAAGTCAATGCACAACCCACGTCATATAAAGAATGAATGGAAGAGTGGAAGTATCGAGTGTTCTTATGTTGCGCAGCCCTTTTCTGCTCTGTGGATTAGCTTCAAGTGAAAATGTGCTATGAGCAAAAGATCTACATTTAATTTACATTTTAAAAATTCGTACCTTGTTTGAAAGTGATAAGACAGGAGCGATTTGTACATGTTCCCTCTGGAAATATCAGAACCTGACAGACAAAGCATCATTAGTTGTATTAAGAATGCAATGTTATGCTACTGCCGCTAACAACATGCAAAGTTTGCTTTTGAAATAATGGTACTTGTATTTGAGTCAAAATTGTATGCTTTAGCTAATTTTCTGATAGCACTGAAAAAAATATACCTCTAAAACTCACAAAGGAAACCAAATGGACATCCTGAGTTACGGCTCTTTGGTTTCCTGATGACCGTCCAAGCTTAAAGTTTTCTCTGCAGCTATAATCACTGCTAATACCAGGTTAATATTAGGGGAATTTTTGCTTGAGAATGTTGTTTTGTGTTGGGACAGACCTGTGGCCAGTGGCCTCCTGACTTGGCTCTGCTTTCAATCTCCTGGATGGTGTTCTTCCTGGAGTCTGGGTCCTTTCTGGACACCAGCACTGGCTGAAGACAGCGCACTAACCCTGCAGAGAGGGCACAGCATACACGTTAACATAAACACTTATAAGAGGAAATTACTACATTATTTTATTTAGTCATTTTTCACTCATTATTTAATGTCCAGGCTTTGCCTAATTGCATGGCTTCATTAGCATTAAATTGGGCAGGGCCAATAAATGGAACCTTACTGATGATATCCCCATTATGTGACCGTTAATTAAATCAAACTCTGTGGTGTCACTACTATCAAAAAGATAGATTGAATAAGTAATATTTATCAAGTCTACAGCACACTCTTAATTCACGAATCACATTTGTAAATGTTAGTTCTGATATCTGATTAACCAAGGGTCTGTTTCAATGGGATTTTCAAACAGAATGATATCCAATAGGCGGTATAAGATGATAACGTTGCATTACATATGTTACAAGCCCCTGTAAGTAAGGCTAAGGTACATAAAAAGGTGTGGAATTGTGCAGTCAGATGACGATTAGTCTGGATCAATGGCAGTATATTTCCAGGAAAATTGCCCGACATCCAGCGCCACCTTGCGCTCTCTGTGCGTTGCTGTTCTCAAACTCCGTTCGCTTCCGGAAACAACAACAAACTTTGAGCTAGCAAGCTACTGTACACACTGAAAATTACAAGTTTTGAAGAAAATTTGGATCGTGCAACAATGGAGGCCTGCTAGGTTCTTTCGGGTAATGATTGTAAAGATTTACAATCAATATGTTTACGACATTTACTCTTTAACTGGGACGTTTTTGGCAGGGATTGCTGTAGATGTAGAAGTACACACGGCGATAGACTGGTAAGAGCAAATGTTATTTAACCATATATTCAGCTAACTAAAATAGCTCACATTAGCGGCGGCCAAGAAAACACACACACACACACACACACACACACACACACACACACACACACACACACACACACACACACACACACACACACACACACACACAGAGTTAAGAGATCGATAAAGCCTCCATAAACACATACTGCCTTCCATGTATGGAAACAGCAAAGCAAATGATAAGCATCGTACTGCCAAAGATGGGTGCTGCCAGGTTTTCGACACGGGAGACGGTGGAAGGCAGGCCTGCAACAATGCACACAATCCCATCAAAAAAGGTGGAGTGGGGGGCCACAGCCAGGATAGGGGCCTCACTGCTGTCCACCTGCTTGCCCTTGACCACCACTCTGAAGCCCATGGAGAAGTAGTAAGCCCTCCCCAAGGCAGCCATCACTCTCCGACACATGAACCTGGAGATGACCAGAACATTTTAGATGATAGAATTTAGTAAATTATGGAAAATGTTTAAATGGAAAAACAAACGTGTAGCTCAAAAGGTACTACTATGTTTCACACTGGGATTAACCATGTTAAAATGTTTCTCTGTTAACCTCCAGGGTTATTATGTGACACGGGTCAAAATGGACTGAGCAAAAGTGTTTTAGTAACAGGAAGAGTTGCATCATTTTGTTCTTTCCCTGCTAAAATTAACCATCACCAGATACTTCCTCATAATCTATAGAGAGGGTGTGAAGTCATAGTATAGATTAAGACATTGAGAAAAAATAATTAATGGTGATATGGAACTTTTAAAACTTTTGTCTATCTAGTATACAAACCTATGATTATTTAAAGCAGCATTTATCTTACTGCTCAATGGGGCAGGGAGCTTAATGTAACGCAATGCAGTTTTGAGATTAGAAAGCTTCCCACACAAAAACGGTGCACAAAAAACAATCATTGATCAACAACACCTATATGTAGTATCAGCTGATCAAGTTATTATGGCAAACATATTGGCTACTTAAATATGCAGAAGGCCCAGCGCAACAAAGAGCGACGCAGGCTTCAATTTGGAGTTTTGTTTTGATTCCATGGTAATATCATGAACACCATTTACTGAACATTTAAATTGTCCATTTTAATACAATTACTAATTCAAAGTATACATTTTTTACTATTTAGTAATCTTGTCCTTTCCGTGTAAATCCTAAACTTCAGTGCTTTAACCCCCCTAGCCCCCCCCCCCCCAGCATATCTGAGCCTGTTAACAGCAAAGCAATAGGTAGGTGAGCAAGATAAGCTTCTCTCTTTTTTCCGCCCCCTAGACCATGTTTGGTCACAATCATATAAAAAGATGCTCTGAGTTCACAAGAATGTTCCTGTTAACTGTAGAACTGCACACCGTGCATACAGCAGCTACTATCTGCACAGCTAAACAGTTTAAAATGCCGCACCCTGTTTGGTACTCAGAGGTAAAATACTACAATCCAACCACTAGATATTTTACATGTAATATGTCAATATATGAATTATGACATGCTAAGTACATTACATTAAAACATAACATACTGTATTCATACTATGTGGATATACACTGCCAAATTAGATGACCAATGTAATTAATTTACATAATAATAATAATAATAATAATAATAATAATAATAACCAATAGATGATTGTTTCTACTCAAAAAGAGATGAATCACTCTCAGTTCCTTTTATTAAGCACCACTAATGCCACTGACTCTTTCCTTTTGGACATCTTAGGGCAACTGAGAAGTACTGCTTTTGGTACAGATATCATCTAGAGAAACATGACGCGGCAGTACTGCAAGCTGGTGCACGTTATTTTGAGAATGTGTTGCTGTGTTTTCCGGCCCAGTTTATGAACCCAGGAAACACACTCCTGCTACTTCTTGCTTTAGTGAAATGCACCATATTTGTACAGTGAAACTCAACATATTTTCTCAAATATCAATGTATTCCTTCACCAAAGCTATGTTTACATGCACTGAATAGGGTGGCTCACCTGCAAAAATGAATAGTGTTAGCGGCCATCTCCCTCTTTGTAGGCTAAGTTTATGACTCATTGTCGCTTTGCAAACACAAAATGTTTGCATGACGCTGCACTGGTAAAAAGGAAGTAAAAAACCAAGTGGGTTTCTGACGCCATAGCCTGGGTACCTGTACATGCATTAGGCCAAGCTCTACTTTAGCTACCAGGTGGAAAAAAATGTAGTATTATGTAAACAAAAGTGATGACAGTAAGGCAGCTGTACTGTAAAATTATGAAGTTTTTAAGTGATTCAGGTTTGAGAAGACATTAAGTGAGTCTGATATTCACAAGGCCATGATTTATGAGTCTGATGATCTGCTGCAAGTGAGGTGTGGGGCAGCCTCCGTGGGAGGCTGTGTTGCAGTGGGATGGTGTGTTTGTATCCTAGTTACCGTCTCCAGCCTGTCATTGGTTCCACAGCTCCTTTCAAGGGATGGTTGAGGGTTGTTATGACAGCCACTGGCCATGTCACCATGAGAACCAGGGACATAAGGATGGCACGAATAGGGACCAGGAATATTCCTAGGAGGACACACTGCATGGAGAGGGGCACACACACATACATATCATAAATTACAGGCCTATAGGCTACCATATAAAGGAAAGACTGCTGCCAGGATTAACTGCAACCTGCCTGTTTACATTTTTAAGAGCATACATATGCACGAGTCTAGCAATCCACATCACTGGACGGCTTTCTAGAAAGCACACACAACAGCTCTCATTGTTAATGCTTTACAAGCCGATTGTCAAAGCCTCGTTGGAGAAGATTATAGGCCTTGGTTACGCAGCAGCCTATGGTGTAATTTTCACACATCAGATGTGTGTGTGAGCCGTGTTGCCAAAAGCGATGCCTGTATTCTACAAAAAGCTTGCCTTTACATGACCATTGATCTGAAACGCCATACTCACTTTAATTATGGTAGCTGTGGTTAGTTTGGTATCTTGAACAAACGGGTTGATGACTGCAGGCAGCAGCAGAGATTGTTGCCTCGGCAGGGCGAATACTCGCTGTGGCGGCATTGCAGTCCAGCGAACGTAGACAGGCAAATGTTTTACTCGAGGCGCCGTTATGTTATCATTTCACTTCCTCAAATTGGAACCCGCTCTCTCATTTCTCTCCAGACCAGACGATCATACGTGAAAAACGCGACCACAGAGCAGCGAGAGCGGAACCATACAAGCGTTTTTTCAAGCTCCACCTCCAACGTGGTCGCAGCGGGGTTCTAGTCCGATCAGTGTGTTTTTTTTAAGCCTGCAGGCGGATTAGCATCCATTTCTACAATTTGTGAACCCTCATTTCGAGTGTTTGCAGGATGTTAATATTACATTCGACGTATTTCTATTAAGATAGATATTTCCGATGAAAGCTAAAAGCCAGTTATGGGGCTGTCCGTGACTATGCATGTGCTTTGTGCAAATAGTGATACAAAAAAACAACACAGAGATTTCATCAATGTGCATAACGCAACGATAGTAGCAGTGATGCACAAGTAGCGAATGAACACAGATTTCATGGGGAAAATGTGACGTATTAATATATTTGTTTACAAGCTCTCATAAATGTCCACAAGATGGCGCAGTTTCATAAACAATTCTCTTTTGGTGCTGCCCTGAAAAGAAAGCCCTGTCTTCTCTCCAAATAGATATTAATCAGCAGCAGGAAGTATGGGAAGTAATCAGCAAGTAAGGTTTTTTTAAGGTACTTTACAAAGTATTTTTACTTTATGCTACGTCATACAACATTCAACTCCACTACATGTTATTTTACAGCTATGTTACCTTAGATTCAAAGTTTCCATAAACATATGAGCTCATAAAATATAATGCAGTTTGTAGCAATATATACTGTAGTTAAGATTTTCTTCACAACTGCCAGCTACAGAATTAAAGTTACAACATTAAAGGGCCATTTGAGATTGTGGTAGCTTGCTAGTTCTACTCAAGTAAATTATGTCAAAACCTCTCCCATCACTGTTATTTTATAATTCTATATACTACTCGATAGAGCGCCAATAATTGCATCAATCACCTACTTCAATTATTTTTGCAAGTACCATACATGCAGATGTCCCTCTGTTTTCCTGTTTTATCATGGCTGACAGACTCATCACCTGACACAGCATACCTAGTACCAGGGTATAATATCTTTAGAAAAGATCAAAATACTGGCAGAGGAGGTAGACTACTGATGTATGTTAAATACTGTATAAATTGTAATTAAATTGAACTAAACTGTATGGATATTGAATGTATGGCAGTAAGAATGACTTTATCCACCAGCATGTCATTCACTGTTATTTGTATACAGTAGACCCCCGTCACCAAATAGTATGTTTTATGAACACCTGAGAAACCTTTTGAAAGAATTTGACAGAAACAAACAGTTGATTTTGGTTGGAGACTTAAACATTAACTGGACTGAGAAATCAAAAAGGAAACAACTTAAAGACATAACAAGCCAATTTGACCTCACACAATTGATACAAAGTCCCACCAGAATCACCCCATCATCTCAGACACAGATTACATTACATGACGTAATCCAAACCAGGTCTCCCACACCAAAGGTATGTGTTCTATCCACTGCGCCATCACCACCCCATCAGATTGATCTAATATTTAGTAATAAACCAGAAAGAATAAACATTAAATTTTCTGACTGGGCTATCAGATCATAATCTGACACTGGTATCACGGAAACTAACAAAACAAAGGTTCATATACCAGCAAGAAAGTAAAAAAGTTCAACAGTTATGTAATAAAGCTGTAAATGTATTGAGAAAGGCAAAAGCAAAGTTTTTTATTGATATTATAAATGATTCTAAAGGGAACAGTACTTGGGAAAACATCAATAGAGCTTTAAAGAAGAACAGAGTTTGAATTACAAGTACAGGGAACCTTAACTAAAGACAAAGACCAAATTTCTTCTAGGTTTAATAGTTATTTTATAGATTCGGTTCAAGATTTGGCACGAGGCTTTGATCCAAGAGGGAAGGTCATTACACCATCAAATGATAATCTTCCACTTTTAGCATCTCCTAAGTGCCAGAATCTTCCATAACTAAAATCGTAGGCCAGTTTAAGAACTCTAAGCCTAACGATGTTTTTGATTGTGATTGTGCATTTCTGAAGAAGTATACAAGCATCCTCTGTACTCCAATTGCTCATCTGGTAAATCTATCCGTTAAACAAAGTTTTTTTTCCCAATGCCTGGAAATCAGCAGTAATAACCCCTGTCTTTAAAGCTGGTGATGCAACTAATATAACCAACTATAGACCTATTAGTATCCACCCTGTTGTCTCCAAAGTAACGGAAAGGATAGTCAGTGACTAGTTGCTATCCTATTTAAATCAGGGCCATTTTCCACTGCACCCTATGCAGTTTGGATTAAGGAAACATCATGCCACAGAAACAGCTACTTCTTACTTTATTGAGCAAATAAAATCCAGCCTTGACAATGGAGGGGTTGTTGGGGCTGTTTTCCTCGATTTTAAGAAGGCGTTTAATACAGTGAATCATAATGTTTTGTTATCCAAACTGTCAAAAATGAATTTCTCTCCCAGTGCTTTGACATGGATGGAGTCTTACTTAGATTCTAGAAACCAGTGCACCAGGATTAATGATAGATGCTCCTCCTTTGCTAACTGCACTACTGGAGTCCCTCAGGGATCTATTTTAGGACCAATTTTATTTTGTTTATATATTAATGACTTGCCTTTGATTTGCCCAGAAGTCCACATCCAAATGTACGCAGGCGATACAGTTATCTATACCCATGCAAAAACTAGAGAACAAGCTGCAGCAAAACTCACTGCAGTACTAAACAAAGTATCAGACAAACTCTCAGTTGTCTTACTCTTAATGTAAGCAAAACAGTGGGCATGTATTTCTCTATCAAGAGGAATGTTACACAACATCAGCCTGATATCTGTATTATGGGAGAGGTGATACATATTGTTAATCATTTCAAGTATCTGGGCATAATTATTGATTCTAAGTTTTAAAAAACTCCAATCTGCAATTCTGTCAGAGCTAGTTTAGCTAATTTTAGACATATAAGACACCAGTTACCAATAGCTGCTGCTAAACTGTTTTTGCATTCAATGATCTTCTCACATTTATCTTACTGTTCTACAAGCTGGTCCCAGGCAGGTGGGACTACGCTAAAACCCTTATGTACCCTTTACAAACAAGATGTGAACGTTCTTGACAAAAAAGAAATTACCATCACTGCACCATCATAAAAAAAACACAACCTATTAACCTTTGACAGTTTTCTCTGTTTTGCAGACATGTGCCTGATGTATAAATTGGCCCATGATCTTGCACCACCACCACTCAAGCAATGTGTGTCATTTTGCAGAGATAATGTAAGGGTCTCCAGGGCTTCTGTAAGAAGTGACTGTTACACTCATTTTAGGAAGACTACATTTGGTCAATCAGCTTTTTCATTTACAGCAGTAGAAACGTGGAACTTAATTCCACTTCACATTAGAGATTGTGCAAGTCTCAGCAGTTTTAAAATGTCCTTAAAGACTTGGCTGAAGGCGAATCAACTATGTGATCATTGATCTTTCTGTAACATGGAATTTATATATTTTTGTATACTGGTTTATATATTATGTAATGCTTGTTATATGTTGTTTGTTGTTAAGTTTCTATCTGTTTTTATAGTATTATCTGTATTGTCTATATTGTCCTTTTATCTCCCTTGCCCAGGGACCACAGATTTAAATTAGCTGTATAGCTAACTCTGGTACAGGGCTTGAACTGTGCACGGTCCCTGACTAATAAACTAATAAACTAAACTAAACTAAACACTGATCCACATTATATTGACCATCTTTATTGATGACAGTAACAAAGTGCACAAGCATTAAAACAACACAAAACACAATAACTGTATTGTTAAAACACAAGAGAGAAAAGAGAATATAAAAAAGATTATTAAACAATAGTACTGCGGTACTCTTGTCATGATTCCATCATGCAGCAAAGCAATACAGCCTCTAGAGGCAACCTGTGCCTTTAATCTTCCAGTACCATTAGTGAAGGGAAATGCAACATGGAGTTCCCATGACAATAATTTGGTCTCCACACTGAGCAGTTCCCTTATATAGTCCTATACAAAGTGCTGACGAAAATGAAGAATAATGTGTGCCTGTGAATACCACTTTCTAACATCCAGAGGATACCAAGTAATCAGACATAGTTACACAGAATATAAAATGTATATACTGTATATATATATAAGACTATAGGCAAAAAGCAATCTCTAAAGCACCATTTTTCGGTCAAACACATTGTGCAAATTTATTTGTCAAATGTATTGCACAAAAATGACAACATTAATTAAAAGTTGATACATTTATAAAAATGCACTTGATTATTAAATTTAAGAATTAAATTTGCATAAAACGGCAATATCTCACAGCACAGTATAGCACTGCGTTCAATGCAGTGTGGACATACCCGATGTCTGAGTTTTTAAAAAAATAACAAAAAAACTATAAAACAATAAAATTGGGGGTACATATTGAAATAAATCTGCATCAGCATAACAAATAAAATGTCAACATCACACAGAGAGCAAATATCCAGTTGCCTATGTTTAGCCTGTGTAGAAGGTCCCGAGGTGCCTGTCTACAAAGCTGGAGGCTGGTTATACAGGCTGGAAGGGACATGTCTCCCACAGAAGCAGAGTTGCTGGGATAAAAACTTACAACAGTGTGCACTGCGGCGGCCTCAAGTTGTGCTTGATACTATCGCAATGTCCTCATGAGGCCAGAGGTCATTACAGGAATTAGCCAGCTGCGAGACGTTTTGGAAATGCTCAACAACCGAGCCAGTCCTTTGTGATTTCACCCAATTTGACAATCTTCAAGCTGCTGTCTTCCAGTTTGAAATAGTGGTTGCCTTTGAAGAAGTAGCTGTAATCTGTTAAATACAAGCACAAAACACACTTTGTTTAACATATTTGTAAACGACCATGCAATAGTACAATAAAATAATCAAGCTTTAATAAAAGCATATAGTCTAAAAGTATAATCAGTTTCAATCAAAGTGTCGAGGATTAAAACAGCAAATCAGGCTCTACTGAAGCCAGTGTTTAGCCTCACTCACTAAATCATGCTAATCAGAAAGCATACAGAGGCAGCTCTGTAAAGGTGCACAGACTTGCTTTATATAAATATGTGTGTCCACTGTGTGGGGAAGGGGCTATGTGATGCTTACAGTACTGTGTGTATGTTAGGAGAGCAGTGATGGAAAAATCCCTGGTTGCTTGCCATAGACAAAAAACTGCATACCACCTCTAACCTCAAGGATAGATGGTTGACACTGACAGTCTCAGAAGAAGTTTACTGGTGGTGTCATGACAGAAATTCACATCCATTTATTTCTTAAACTTTAGTTGCAATGCCTTAAAGCTAACATTAACCATCATGAGGTATTTACTCACAGCAAATTAAAGCATGAGAGACATAAAGCAACTGCTCTCCCTCTGTTTTCTATCAACATCAGGCCAAAGATGACTCCCTAACTTCAGAATTACTCCCTTTGGCCCGTTGTACTTCCTCATTTTCAGTCAGTTCCTTGAAACAGTTCATGTCTGGTTAGATCACGTCATTGCTTACTGGGTTGCGGTATATGAGGGGTGTTATTGACAGAGGCACAGTGCCAGACTCGCTGATAGAGCTGACTGGATCTAACCAGAAGGAATGCCAGCCTAAACACTGTAAACTAGTACACAGCACACCAGCTCTAATCCAGCTATAATCTAACACACAATGGCTGCGTGGTGTGAGCGTGTCAGCTGCGTGGCGTGTCCGTTATATATTTATATTATATTTTATATAAACGCATGCATGCTAGAAATAGAACCGACGCCTATTTTTCACACGACACGCAAGCGTGTTGGAAGCGTTTTCAGGCAAAATAGAATAGGAAAAGATGTTTATATGTCATTTTGACACAAATACATATTAATAAATGACATGTTGATGTTTGAAAGTCTCTAGGTTTTGATATAAATGCAGATATAAATGTAATAAAAAAAAAAATCGATTTTGTAATATTACACCTGTCAATACAGAACGAAATATTATGTAGCCTATTTTGCTGTCAATACTGCCGACGTTGTCTTTGCTGTAATCAAATCAGTACATATTTATGTTTAACATTGATAAATTTCATTTTATCAATGGGAAACATGTGCCATACATGTGTACAGACAAGGGTAGCAGCAGCAGCACCGCGTCAGACACGTTTCTGGTGTGTAAAGACATAGAAAAATCCACAAACCGCCATGCAGCTGACACGCAACAGAAACGCCACGCTCACGCCACACAGGCAGTGTGTAGCCGGCCTAAGGTATTCTTAAAGACTCAAACAAAGTTGTAGACTGAATGCCTTTTACTATTTTAGTCTCTATTCTTTGATTTAGAACTGATACAGTGGTCATTGCAGGTTTATTTCTTCACAGTTTTCCATATCCCTTCCAAAAGAGATCGATACATTAGTGTAGCATTTATTTCACATTGTAAAATACCAGTTTATGTTTGTAGTATTCATATTGTCACACAATTATATGGTAAAATTTGTAGCCATGCTAGCGACATGGGTAAAGTTGTTAATGTCTATCGATCAGCTTACCATTTGGTCCAGACTGAAATATCTCACTATTTCTAACTATTGGATGGATTTCAAGGAAATGTTGTACAAACATTCATTGTCCCCAGAGGATTAAGATTAGGATTAAGGACTTCGATCATCCACTGAATTTTTCCCTAGCACCACCATGAGGTTGATGTTATTTAATGAAATGCTTCAAGAACTATTGGATGGGTTGTCACGCAATGTAGTACAGGCATTCATGTCCTCGTAAGGATAAACTGTAATAACTTTGGTGTACCTCTGTTGTTTTTTTTGGTGTCTTTAATGAAAACATGTCATTTGTCCTATACTTTAGTTTACGCTTGCAAAACAAATTTTCATCATTCAAGTACTAATTAGCAAATCATATCATGCTAACATGCTAATTTTAAATGTTGACAATGGTTAACATTATACCTGCTATATATCAGCATGTTAGCATTGCTTTAATTAGCATGTTTGCATGTAGCTCAAAGCAGCAGTCTTGTTATACTGTAATGACTTGGCTTGAAACCAGTGCTGCTTAAAAGATACAGTTGAAATCTGATTGAAACATGTGGTATATTAAATATGTCTAATTTGTAGCAAAGGACACGTTGCAAAATCTCCATTATGGTCCTTTCATTTTCTAACAGGTTTAGGGTCATGCATTCAATTAACTGGTGCTGCTAGCTTCTGGTAAAATTGTCCTTTTACAAATCACACTGAGCCTCTCAATTAACAAATTAGGTTAAAAGAAAGATTAGTTTTTTTTTTTACCAATGCCATTAAGACTGAAGGCAGAGTCTATGCCATCTGGGATTCCATTCCAGGAATCAGCAATAAGTTTGGGGAAGCCAGGGTCCATTTTCTTCTTGTCTTCATCGTATCTGTACACATAATAAAAGTGCATTTATACAGTATAATCCTTTAATGAGTGCATCACAATTCCCTCACACACGCACACACACACACACGCACACACACACACACACGCACGCACGCACGCACACGCACACACACACACACACACACACACACACACACACACACACACACACACACACACACACACTACTCATCTACTCATAGTTTTCCATAAAACAGTCAGTTCCCATATTGTGCAAGCGCTTGTGGTTTAAAGTGCAGTTTAGGTCACACCAAACGCTAACTAGATCCAGACGTAGCCTCAGTATTGCAACATGAGGTGATAACACCAACAGCACAAGCTGGGGTGTGTCAGACAAAGGTTTTAGGCTCACAAATGCTTGCATTTGCTTTGCTTCTCCTCACCTCCAGAATTTGTCCCCAGCAAACAGGTAAGTCTTCCTGTTCTTCCTAAAGTTGAAGACAGCGTTGATTTGCTGCAGGTCGGTGGGGAGTTCAAGACTTGAAAGCCTCTTAGGATAGCCTCTCTCCAGCTCATCGGCTTTGTAGACCCACATCTCGTTGCCTGAAAGGGAAGAGTTAGTAAGTAAACAACAATTTAAAAAAGGCTAAAAGAACACTAAAGACATGTTTTATTGATGCAAGTTAATTATTTTTACACAAAACCTTCTGATTATTATATTATCCCATATTCCTACAAATCTATTGAGCACATGTATCGTCAGTATGATGAAGCTGATGGATATATTATTTAACTTTCATCAGTATTCAGGAAGGTTGTCATATTAGTAAAATGCAAAGAATGTATCATAAACCACTAATAACTATGGTTGAACATCTCAAGTGTCCACACCGCACACAAGAGGGCTCAGCCAACATTCCAGCTTCTCTTAATGTTTCAGTTCGCAGAAACGCCCACGAGGGAATCCAAATGGTAAAAGAGTGAAGAAACCTATTCAATACTCATGGAAGTGGAACTGTCCGTTTCTCTGAACACCATAGAGGTACAGGGAGGACATAAACAGGCTGAACAGTTCATATAACATGACATCAATATTTAGAAAGGTCTAAATCAGCCGTTTCTCCAGTTTCTTGTTTTCTCCAGCATACCTGAGAAGAACACAGTTTTTTCCTCCACTGGGTTTTCATAGGCAGCATCAATCTTGGCAGGCAGGTCTGGCCAGTAGGTGGCCACCAGCATAGGGCCGTTGGGCTTGCTTCTGAAGTTGACTGACCTGAACAGGAACCTGGCAGAAAGAGAATGAGTGGGTGAGCGGTCGTAAGGTAGATGAGCTGGGGATGGAATGAGAGTGAAAGAAGGGCTGAGGGGGGTGCTGAGGAGGTGGGGGAAGTGTGTGTGTGTGTGTGTGTCTGTGTGTGTGTGTGTGTGTGAGAGAGTGCGCTTCACTGGCCGAGCCAGCCACAATGGCCTGATTCATGAGCATCTGGTTCTCGTTAGGACTGAGGCTGCAGACGCCAGCGGAACAAGACCTATCTTGCCCGGATTTCCAATACACAGCTGCACAACAACGGCAGCTTCCCAAACTCTTTTCCACTGACCTATTTTTTAAAAAGAAAAAGATCTGCCAATTGCAAAAAATGAGTTGCAATAATGATAAAATGGAGATGAGAATACCAGTTCACTAACATACACACATACCCAAAGTTGTGTATACCTTTGTCAGGAGGTAAGAGGAGAGATATTTCAATCTGAACTAAAAATCTATAAATTGCATTATTTAAGCAGTGCGGATCAATTTGTCAAGTTCATGCGTTGTACCAACAATATCCAAGGGGCTTTTCTGGCTTTTCTTCCTGTCTCTATTAAATAAATATAAAATAAAAAAAATAAAGCTCTGCCTGGTGGCTGGTTAAGTGTAACAGGATCTAGACGTATAAGGTACATAGCGCTGTATGTTACTTTACTGAAAGAGATTTTTCCAAACCATTGCTGAGACTTCAAACCTTAAAGTAGGTAATGCATTTATCCAAATGTATTGTTATCAAAGTACTGGTATAAATGTGTGGTAATGCAGGTTGATTGCCTGCATTACGATGCAACCATAATGTAACTCCGACAGAAATATCAGCAGCCGTGATGTTCACTTTAATGGATTTTGTAGCTCACACAAGTTTTAAGTTTAATAGGTTTATGTAATGTAAAGTATGTGATTTCCAGTAAATGGTCTAAAACATACAAACACACTGTACTAAGCTAACATGACAACTACTATATGTAGGTTATCACTCTCGCTGCTGTCCGAGGAACAGATTCAGTGGAAAGGCCAACTGGCAGTTAAAGGGGTGTTCTCAGTACTGTATAAACTAGCCTGCTTTAATAATAATAATAATAATAATAATAATAATAATAATAATAATAATAAAACATTTATTTTATATAGCGCTTTAAAAGGTACTCAAAGGTACTTTACAAGGTAAAAACAAAGAAAAAGAATGGCAAGATCAGTAAAAAAACATCAATAACAACTAGAGATAAATATGAAAAAGGTGCAGCAAAACAGCTCTGGATCCATATTGCCAACCTAGCACGAGGGATTCACAGGAAAAGACATGCAATTTTATTTCATTGATAACAGCCTCACTGTTAACTGTTTTTACAGTCAGAGCTGTAATAAGTTACTGCTTATGCAAACAGAATATTTCTACTAATGTCGCTGCTTCACATTAAAGATGGTTAACTGACAAAACACTGGTGTCTTTTATTGTAAAGCAGCCACATTTTTTCGTCAGGGGATGTTTTAAATTTTTGCAAGGGAGTAATGGGACACTGTTAAATGAACAGTTGCAGGTGACCACCAACGCCTCAGCAATGTAACTAACGTTAATGTTGTCTGGGTAACCGGATGTGGAGTGCTGGGATGAAGCAGGATGTCCTTCCTCTTCTGCTAGCTTCGTTATCTATTTTGCAAGGGCACCGTTGCTGCATCCGGGGCTTAGCACCACCCAGGACGTTGTGAGGTTGTAATTGGTTTAACTGCTGTTACCAAACTAACCACTGGTGCCACCAAATTAACCAGGACTGTAATCTTTAGGATTACAACTAAAAGTAACTAATGTACATTGCACAGCTTCTGTTGGCTACATGCTAGGCTACAAGCACATGGCTTGCAACAGACCTAGTCAGTAGATTGGCCAAACTGTTTCTATGAGACAGACTTTATAATTGCCTTCTCCTTAAGCGTCTAGACTGACAGTTTTATGCTGAGCTCAGGGAGTGCTATGAGTAGGACTCACTGAATCATGTCATGATTTCTCCTACATCATAAATATGCTGAACCAGGAGAAAACAAGGTATCCTACTTTTACAGTAGGTGAGTCAAGTAAGCATTAGCCCTGAAACCCAGAGGGCAACGCTTTTTCTCTGAAGCTATACAACTTGGCTTGTACCAGAGCTCTACAGCTTACAAACCTGACTTGGCCTTCAGGCAACTCATTAAGTCTCTGTGAAGGTCAAAACTGTAGGCCTGTACTGAAACGTTTCATCTTATCTCAGCCAGAGAGATATACATTACTGTTCGTTCACTTCCGTGCCTTGAGATTACTCTGTCCTCAATTTCCCATCAATCCTCAGTTTTTTGGAGCTTGGGAACATTTTTGAAATTGCAACTTCAAATTCAAATATCAAATCAGGAATTGCTTGAACATATCACATAAAGCCTTGCATGGTTACACAAGAGATGTCAAGTAGGTCTTAAAAAAAGTCAACGAATTTTAAGTAAATGCAATATTTCTGTATGCACATTTGTAATTCTTGATATATTTTAGCTGTTGTGCATGGCAGACCAATGCTAACCAAAACTACAAGCCTTTTCTCACTGGCTGAAAATTATTGCTCCGAATTATTATTATTATTAGTGATCTGTTGTTGGCCCGGCTGCAAATACCCAAAGAGTGGTGTAGTCCCCTGACTCACATAATATATAAGGAATACAATGGATAGCATAGCAAAACCCTACAAGCACCTAAATGGCATTTTGGCATATGTGTGTTACAATTAACAATCACAGGACTGCAATGCCATGTCATTGAATTTTATGGGATTATATAGTCAGATGATTACCAGGTGCAATACTCTGTTGGTTTTATAGTTAATCAGTCTGCATCTTTAGACTACTAAAGCATTATCTGAAGTGTTTGGTGAGAAGCAGAGAATTAAGCTTCATCCCAGCTTGACTTCTCAAAAACAGGCCAAAGTTTGTCTGTGCTGCTCTGACGAGCACTGCATATGTGTGGAAGAGAGCCAAGGCAAGGTGAAAAGTCATTCTGCATTAAAGCTGGATTTGTGAGCAGGACTGTTTCTCTCAGTTTCTAACTCAAGGTTCTCAGACAGTAAAACCAGGCTAACTGAAAGACTACACTCTTTGGTACGGAGGTATGCTGGCCTGTTTGCTTTGGAAACATTTATGGCCATGCATTGCAAGGAGTCGATTTTACAGTTAGAAGCGTTAACAAATTATATATAACTAACAAGGACACTATTAGTGTTTTCTATCAGTTCCTTTTCTACCACATTATTGCTTTTGTTCTAAGTGACTGAGGAGAATTTTGTCTGTACCAAACTTCAGCTGTTGGGATGAAAATGTTCACCTTCCTATGGGAATATACGCTGACTCACAAAGACTGATGAAACCACAGCACTTTATGAAACTCCTTTTCAACTCCGGGTCAGCCAGTAGACACAGTAAGCTTACAAGACTTTGCATTCACTGGCGCCGGTGGAGAGGGAGGACTGCAGACAGTGTTTATGACTGATGACTATTTTGGTTGTCACTGTATGAGAAGAGGAAGAGTTGTTTTTTTCCCCTCTTGCTAAATCATGAAACAAGAATCTAAAACACAATCTTCAAGTGGTGCAAGATTGCAATGAGAGAAACAATATTTAACAAGAACCCTCATGTCAAACTGCTCGTGTTTTTTAATTATTATTATAAAATCTGACTTGTGTAGGCTGCCTTATTTCACTTGCACAAGTCATAAAACCAGAAGTAGGCTACTGGGTTTTGTTTGTCGTTCTTCCCGTAGATCACAGACAGTAAATTCAACCAGATTTTGGCAGTGCTTGTAAGTTTCAAGCGCATCAAACATGGACTTCATATTGCATTGATGACTCAGATAGATTGCAGAAAATCTATCTGAGTCATCAATGCAGAAAACATTGCAACTAGCATATACAAACAACGTGGTCAGGAACTTTTATTTTAGATGGAATTCATTGTCAGTGCTGTTACCTTGTTTGGTCTTAATGTGCCACGCGCTTGCTGAAGGTCTGGTTCAGGTCAAAACAATATTAGGATTTCTTCTTTGATTTGATTACCTGTCCTTGAAGAAGAAGGTCTCTCCTCTGATCTGTGCTACAGCATCAAAGACAACTGGCTCTTTACAGATGTCCATTGGAGTGACTGGACCCTGGGTTGGAGGCAACGGCTTGTCTGTCGCCACACCTGTTTATAAGAAATTTACCCAAATATTTCATCTTTGAGGGGTGATTACACACTCACAGTACATTTATCTTTCCTGGCTTTTAATTAGAAAAATATACTTTTTTTGTTCTAGTGTTAGGCTTGATCTCTGTCCAGGAAACTAGCCACACAAGACATTTCATCTCACCGTATAGCTCCTGGATGCCTCTTATGTCATCATCAGGAAGTCTGAAGTCTTTGGTGTAAGTGTAAATGGGGGCCATCAATGCTCCGGGGTCCTGAGAATGCTCCAAGCCAAGGGCATGACCAAACTCATGGGCTGCCACCAGGAACAAACTGTAGCCTAGAAACATGCAGCACAATGAAGAAACTTCACTGTAAACTTTGAATAGCCCTTCATAAAATACTGATACTGTACAGTGGGAAATGGGAATTGGATAATATGATTACGTCTTTCAAGTTTTGGCTACAGTCTACCAGTGGTTGTACTTTATGGAGTATGATGGTGGGACACATGAATAAGACCACACACTATCCATACCTTGGTCTGGACAGAATCCCCATTTGCGGTCGTCATCATAACTCTTGGTGGAAGCGCACCACATTTTACCATCGCTGCGTCCAGATGAGGTACAGGACTCGTAGGTGTCACCCAAGAAGGTGAAGGGGAAGACACAGGGGCTTCCCTCTGCGTTTCCTCCCACCGTTGACATGGCTGCGGGGGGCAACAAAAGTGTATTGTAAAAGTGAAATGAGTATTGAACTTAATTTATTCATATGCCAAATGTTTCTACAAAACAGTTTGTATTGTACTGTGAAGTGAGCGCAGATAATATTGAAAACAGCATGAAAGCACTGGCACAACACACATGACATCAATAACTAATCCGCTGGGCACAAAACCAAAAAGCACCCGCCCAAATTGATTTTCTTTCAAAGAGAGATCATTTTCAATCTGGCAAGACTATTTAAGTGCTGTTTCAAATAAATAAATAAATAATTTCTTATTTAGCACAAGCTTGCACAAGGCTTTGCAACAAAACTACTTTCCTATTCAATTAGAACCAGATAAAAGCTCCAGTGGTGGTACCTCTCTCTGTCTATCTCCCTCCCTACTACACTACCTCAACCCTAAAATCAGTCCTACTGACAGAATGGAAAATAAGCCCTGCCACTGCACATTAAAATACTTTCACAGCCATTCAGCAGACCACGAGCAAGACCAAAAACCCCAGTTGGAGCATTCCTGTAGACCACAACAGGGCACCATACACTGCACATCAAAATTAGCACAGCCAGTAAAATGCACTGTGTGCATTCAAGCAAGCACATAACGCTTAAACAGGACTAATGTTAAAGAGATATTACATTCGTACCATGTATATATGTGTATGGTGTTGCATTACCAAAATAAATAAAGGACTAATGTTGCAAAATTCCGTGAATATTCAAAGTCAAAATCTTCCATAAGGATTGATGAGAATTTAGGGGAATTAACAGGAAGTTACGGCAATAAAATGAAAATATAGGGGCTATTTGCTCAGGCTGTATTTATCATGTCATATGAAGATAGAAACAAACCTTTTACCATATCATAAGCAGACATAATACATTAATTTGCCAAATAAATCCATCCATTTCAAATACATACAATGTGAAACGTGCCATGTGGTGAGTTAGCTAGCTAGCAAGTTAACTAATGGGGAAAGGCACTTTTAAAATTTTTGCCGAAATGTGGGCTATGCGCAAAGTTTAGTTTAAAGTAGTTTAAAGTAAACAAGAAAAGAAAAAAAAAAATTATCTAAAAGAAATGCTTTACAATAAAGAAATAATGGAAATAGATGAATAAAAGCTTCTCAATTAGCATGTTCCGTAAAGCTATATCCCACACTGTAACAGCTAGCTAGCAAAAACTAGAAAAAAATGTTAAAAAGTAAAAGGTAAAAAGTTGTGTACTTTGCTTACTAGGCTACTATCAGCTGTTTCACTGATATATCATATAAAAGTATCAAATATATTCACTCCAGTAATATAATCAAAACTTCACTGAAAGCATGTAGACCTTTGACTCAGAAGGTGCAGTAGTGTGGGCTGCACATTTGAATAATGCACTGGGTTGAAAAATTACTGAATTCCTATTCAATGGATGCTGGCAAATTACCTGTATATGTGATGGAAGAGTGCGCTGCTGAATGCAGTGTATGGTTACAATTCAATTATATGGCCATAAGACCTATTGTTTTTTATGTGTAGCCTACCCCCCCAAATAAGTTCATTATTAAAAGCTACAATGTTCATATAGAAACTGTGCAAAATTCCAGAGCATAACTTCCCTTCCCTTGGAAAATTTACCGGAAAATGTCTAAAAATGTATCAGATATTTTCCAACCCGTAAACAGAGGCATATAAACAGAGGACAATATATAGGCTACAGTAGTATGCACACATTTAAAAATGTCGGTACAACAGATAGGGACAATAGGTTTTAACTTGAAGCACTAGTTAGTACTCCATTATGTGATCAGCATAACATGCAGTAGATGTCACCACCTACCAGTTTCAGGGCAGAACCCAAAGGTTTTGTCCTGGTCATAGTTCTCAGTGGTGGCACACCAGCGGTACCCATCATCCCTGCCTTGAGTGGTGCATGCGTCATACTTCTCTCCCAGAAAGGTGAAGGGGAATTTACATGCAGCGCCCTCTGCGTTTCCAGCGATGGTGAATAGTACTGTAAAACAAATATCAATAGGCTAAATACAAAGAGGTGTTATAGATAAACTAATAACTTCATACAACATCATGCATTCTTTTTAAATGTTCAATGTTTACAAAGAATAAGCCCCCATTCCAACATGATTATTGTAAGCAACTAAGGCCCTTAGACCTCCAAGTTATGAAGGTGCTCTGAAATCTGAATAAAGGAAAAAGGTGGAATGGAAGTTATTTTACATCAATACAGTACGAAAGCTAAACAGAACAGATGGCTACAGTACAAACAGGCCTCACTCATGTTCTCATACAAAACAACTTGGTACATGTGTACTCTGGCACTTGTTGTGTGATCATGTTAGTATCATGGACAGCAATATAACACAAATAAACAAAATGTTTAACAAAGCCCAGTGTTCTAAAGTGGGGCACTGACTTGGAAAAGAAATATTCCATAATCCACTCAAAACAAAAACAACACTTTTCTGGCATACTGTTCAACCTACTTTTTTTCTGTCCAAAATCAGCAGAACAGCTTTGAATATAGCAAAAATCTTACTTTGCCAGTAATACATTGCTTCGATTTCAGTACAGATGCAAGTAGGGCAAGCAACCAATGCTGCTGAGGCCACAAAACTACAAAGCTATACAGAGACTATAGCGAAATGTGTTAGGAGACATCGCAATGCCGCATTGTTGTGTCAAAAAAGACAAGAGAACCACAGGACAAACTTACATTCATGGGGGCAAAATCCATATTTGCCGTCTTCATCGAAATTGTATGTGGTTGAGCACCACAGGAAGCCATCATCACGGCCCTGAGGTGTACAGCTGTTGTACTCAGTGCCCATGAACAGGAAGGGGAATTTACAGAACTCCCCATCAGCATTGCCATACTTCACCTTTACCACTGTTAAAAAAATTAAGGATCATGTTAACACTTGTCCACATTGTAACTATTACTTTTTTTTTTACTTCAAACGTTTTAAACATTATATTACTGTCATATATTTTCCCAAAACAATGTAATGAAAACATGATGATCATCATGAATATGATAGTCAAGTAAATTGCTAAATAGTTTTAAACAGTAGGCTACAGTACCTGGACTATGGGATACCATTTAAAATGCAGCTCAGATGTATGGTACACATGAATTCTGTAAATGGGACACAACTTGCAAAGGCACTGATATAATAAAAAACATAGTTAATTCTAAGTGTTGTGAGACTTCTTTGTGCCATGAGACAGGGAAAATAGGTTTATAGATTCCTTCTGTGCAAATAAATTCAGACAAGACGGTTCTTAATAATAGGATATACATGAAACTATCTGGGTCAAGGCGTGCAAATACATATGACTGCAACAGAAATCATTTTTTTCTTTTCAGCTTCCAGATGGCTGAGGTTCGTCATATCCAGTGCCAGAAAGTTCCGAAAAGTTAAGAAAATCAAAACAAAGTAGTTGAAAGTCAAATGTATTATTAATGCCATTTTTGTGTATAGGTCTGCACTGTCATCTCACCAATGTGGTACCTATACTTTGTTTTGAATAAAAGACTGGACATGGATATGCAAAATCCACATATCTTTAAACAAATGGATACAAATTATATTCCATTATTGCACAACTCACAAACAGTTGTAGTGGAAATTTTGCAATACACTTTTGTGTTGTTTTGTAAACAGTTCCTCATTACCTTGACCGTCTCCCAGTGTCCACTGCTCATCATCATCAAAGTGGGAGTCTCCCCCAATTCCCGGCCCTGGAGCGAAGGCATGAGCCAAGAGGCCATCTTTTCCGTCGAAGGGGTAACCATCTCCGTGCTCTGTCGATGACATCATTCATTATTATACACTTCAAGACAAATATCAGCAGTGTTTCTGACATAATATGACATTTGTGTGTTTTAAAACATCAAAATATTTCTTAGTTTCACATCTTCTGAAGTGACTGTCTTTTTGTTTTTGTTCCACTATAATTATCAGATTATTTCCTGACATGGTCAGCTATGGCTAGACAGAATGACATTATGACACAGTGCGTAAATATCAAATGGTTGTTTTCGTTGGAATGCCTGGAATGACCTGTGGGAAGATGTGTTCTTAAAATATAGGTTGGTGGGGTGCAGAGTCACATTCATAACATAACAAAATAGGCGGTGAACCTCTGTTCAACTGTTTTCTAACTTGGGTTATGACTGACATGACATGGCTGTATTTAATCTTTTGGAAGTGGAAGGCAAATTCACATAGTCATAACTTAGTTATTAAGAGTGCTTACATTTTTTTACTTTAACCTGCAATACTATTCATGTGCCCCATCAGGGCAAGTATGTAAGCATACACTACTGTTTCCCATATGCCAAGACAATTGATCAAAACTCCGACAAAGATGACAAATGAGAGTTATAGTCAGAGGCTTTTTAGAATTCACACAGGGACATTTTTACGATAAAATAAACCAATTATTTTTGATGGAATTTGAGTTGTAGACACACATGATACAAATCCACTGAGTGGTGTCAGTGTTCTGAAAGAACTTTTTTTTACCTGCTCATAGATACTAACTGTACTGCCCAACAATATACAGATAACCTGACCATAGTTCAGCAGCGACAGTTGTCTCTTAAGTACAGTATTTCACAGATACAGTATATATATACTGTCTATTGTCTATATACCATGGCATACCATTGCGGCCAAAATTAATCATGATGTCGGCCTCTCCATCCATGAGGCGGGTGAATGTGAGTGGGGTGACGTCACTCCATACTTTGAAGGCTCTGAAGAAAGCGTCATTTATGACTTCCTCATCCAGGTCGGGACTGTATCCAAGGATTCTACAGAGTTAACAGAGAGTCAGTTTTCATTCTAAAACAAGACAAACTAACAAAAGGTGTGTAATCAGGATAGTGACGGTGGCTCTTTGGGTGTCATGTTTGGAAAAGCGTGTAGAAATATAAGATCTATTTTCTAAACTTCAGGTCATGGAAAAGTAGCTAAACAGCGGCAATAACAGTCTATGAATCATCTGGTGAAAATGGTTCCTGAAACAGTGTTCAGCCACAAACCCTGTTATATGGCTGTCTCTACACAGTCCTTTATTCAAAACAGTCTAAGATCTCTTAGTTGCTGTTGTCTTTGGCTCCCAGTCTTCCTTACAAACACACAGGCAGACGGGCTGGAATGATCAGGCCACACAAAACCGATTCCACATTGTTGTAAACCTCAAACAGAACGAAAACAAAAGACCTGACACATACTGCGTAGGAATGCTGGGGTAAGCAAGACACAAGATGCAAGCGACTGTGTGGATGGGGGTGGGGTGGATTGGAGGTTGAGGGGAGGGTGGGGGGGGGGGCACGCTGTGGTCCATCTCTCAAAGCAAACAGGCTCAGGCTTTGTATTTATACTTGTGTGCACTCATCAAACACTGCTTTGGCAATCACATTCCAACTATAGTGACTCAGAAATATCCCATTACCCAATACTTACGGTTATGGATTTATGGGCAGCAGTTGGGTGGGGTCAAGTTAGGCTATTTTACCTTTTTGTGATTGGCAAACATCATGATGTCCTGATGTGATACATGCAATGCATCTAAAATCACTTTAGTATTAGGTCCAAGTTATTACCTTCCATATGGGCCATACTGCTTAAAACGTCCATGATGTCATTATTTGAGTATTACTAATTCAGAGTCAGAATGAATGTGGACCCACTCCCATTATAATGTACCTTGCAGTATACAATTTAGCACTTAAGAGTGCAGGATAATCCAATGCCTGTTTAGTAAATGTGTAGGTAAAGTTAATTCCCTGACCTGTAAGTGATGTCTTTCTTCTGCCACATGGGTTTCCTGTGGAAGAAATTGTAGTTGGCCACATCTGGGACGCCACAGCGGGGCTTTTTCATGATATCTACAGTTTTGGCATCGATCTCTCCAGTTTCTTGCAGAGAGAAGAACTTTTGCATTTTCTTCAGGGTGTCCTTGAGCACCATAAGGTTACATCTGTCTTGTGGGCATCCATAAAACTTATTCAGATAGTGCTTAAAGAGAAAAACAGACATACAAATGGTTTAACTTAAGTATTTCTGTACAAATTATTGCAATAAATAAATAAATAAACAACGTACAAACTATTCCCCAACAGTTGAGTTCAGGAATAAACACAGTCACTTCACAGCTGACTGACCCACTTTGAAAATAGTTTTAGGAAAAACAACCAATAAACTTACCAGAGCAACCTCTTTGTCTGTTTTGGGAGTAGTATCGTCTCCAGGAAACCTGATTATAGGCGAAGGAGCAGCATATGTTGCTTGAAAGGCGATGAACTGAATCAAAAACACTTTGAGAACAATCCGGCGACAACTAAATATCGTCGGAATGCCCATTTTCCCAGTTTAAAAATATAGGTGTGGTAAATTTCGTTCGCTCTGGGTTGCACTGCTTTCACCCCGTCAGCTTGTGTTGCTTCTGCTCCTTTGCAGGATTTTCTTTTCTCCTTAACGGGACATCCTGCACCTCGGCTCTATGAACTTTCTCAGTTCTGCTTGCACATGCACTTTTTTTTTTTCTTCTTTTCCCCCAGACAGCTTTCTGCGCAGTCTCCAGGTTGGGAAATAGGAGCGAGGGAGCCCCAATCAAACACACAAATGATTGCCTAAATGTAGACTATATGTGGCAAAAATGTGTTACGGATTTTCTTTCCCTCATCATGCTGAATGCTGATCAGTTCCAATCATCATAGGCCTACATCACTATTAACATACAGTAGTAGCTACAATGATTCTGCATTCAATGTTTTATGACATTTATACTGTTAAATGACCTGTCCAACTCAGTCAATAACCTTCCACTGGTTACATTACAAGTGGGTTAAATGATGGGATTATGTGCAGGTGCAGGGGGTCAGTTATGTCCCACCTGGCATCACGAATTAGCAGTGATGTCCAATCTTTGTGTTACTGCACTGCATGTGCTTTTTTTATGAAAGGGGCATGCTGCACAGTGATTGACTTCATATTATTTATTAATATTTATTAGGCATAGTTGCAAAAACTGTTGTCTTGTGCAAATGTGCCCTGTTCAACTTCCTAAATAGGACAGGTATGTTACTTTGTCAGGAGAAAAACACAGACACCCAGCTGTAAACAGGCCAAACGTTATTTAAAGAGGTATATTGACATCTAGTGGCGGGTTATGAAAACTCACCTTGGTATTTTGAAAAGGGCCAGTGAACCATATAACCACATAACCTGGTTATTTAATCTTTTCTCGTTTTCAGTTTTTGCACCATAATTACTTTCTCATTTTGAAAAAAAAAAGATTGATTATCTAATAAATTACTATTTACATACATCAAAAATGGTATAGGTGTAAACCAACCTAATTTATTAAACTGGAGATATTTTTGTCAGTTCAGAAGAAAAAAGGCTACGAGCGTTATTGCATAATATTTGCAGATAAAATAGTTACAGATGTTACCAAAATCGTTACAGTGCAGTGAGCATCTTTGATTATGAGCTTAAATAAAACATATTTACCTTTTATTTTATATATATTTCTAACATGTATTTAATTAGCTGTAGTATGTTAGTGTGTTTTTTATGCTGTGGCAGAAGTTTTCTCAAGAACTAAATGTAAGTACTTTTACAATTAGTTTTGTCATTTATTTCTTTTATTTTTATTTTAATCAATTTTTTATCGCTTTTTCCACTGTACTTTACCTAACTCCAGGGATGTCATTATCATGTGCTGCATTAAAACCATGTTGCAGATCGTTGACTTTTCACAGCCTGAATGTTCCATGAAATAAGTTCCTAATCATTGCCAGAAATTCAAATCACAATGTAGTGACTCACACAAACTGTATGGCGTAAGTTAGTTGAGGTTGCAGCAAAGAGCCATCACTATCACTCCCCTCTGGTGGCTGACATACGCCTAGCATCTCTGTCTGTTCTGAGGCCCTTGGAGCCAGTCTTCTTTACTGACTTGTAGATTAAGGATTTACTCTAACTCTCTTTGACATCTCTTTGTTTCCGCTCTCATACTGGATTACTCTGAACAGCATATGAGAGCGGACTCTTTAATAGAGAAAGCTGAAGGACCATTTTTTTGTTGCAAAGAGATCTGACAGATGGATAGCTCACAAACAGGATTTTGTGGTATATCTAGCAAAGTAATTTCCCTTCCCTTTAGCCAGAGTACAGTTAATTTTTCATAGCCGGGGCTGCTGTTGGTGGTTGCAGAGTGAATTTAACATCCATTTTCCAACAATATCCAGGGCCTGTCAGTTTGGAGCAGGAGCTTTATTTCATGCACTGATACATGCTGCCATCTCCTCTAACTGACACACTCACAGTGATCTCTGGCAGAGCCGGGGAACAGAATGGCTACCTATTAAATGTACATGGGCCTGCCTCTCCAAATAGAAAACGCTGAGATGTGAAAAGTTGAGCCACAGCTACGGTAATTGAATGCCTTTGTGCATATGAATGCAATTTTGCAGGCGAAAGTGGCATAAAGAGATTGAGATGATAAGGATTGATTTGCATGTAAATTGTTTTCTTTCTTTTTTTTGCCTCAGTTGAATGCTTAACCTCCGTCTAGATTGAAGCACCACACAATGTGTGTGTGTGTTTATGTGTTTTGATGAAATACTCTTGGCTTTTTAAAAAATGTGTGTCTTGTTGCTGGTGATTGCAAGTGCATCTCTTTCATTTGTTTGTGTTTGTTGCTGAGATGGATGATTTAAACACAATCATGGTTGTATGCAATGCTTTACATAAGTAGAGCGGATTTGTACTTCAACGTTTACGGCGCAACATACACTGTATATATCACACATGTCACCTTCATTATGGACAATTTATTTATTTAGTTTGAATGACTTTCAGGGATTTCTACACATGCTTATACACATGCAACTTAATGCAACGCAGCAATTTGCTTGCTCTCGTCCGACACCATACAAACTCATGTCATTAATTATGAGGATGAGTGGCTTCCTCCAGCATGCCAGCAGGGCCTCCTCTTGGGGACATTCTGGACTTGATGGCCAGTCGTATCATAGCTCTCCAGCTGGCTCTGGATCTTCAGGCCCACTGATTGACCCCAGTCCAGCTGAACAGACCGCAGCCCTGGATGTCACCCTCTTCCCTCACCCCAGTCCACTGGCTCCTGCAAGGACCCAGACAGATTCTCTGATGGGTCATCAAACCAAACTGCCTGTATGGTTGGCTAGCACCAAGGTCATGAATGACAAATATCACAGTCCCACTGCTGCTCCACCCGCTCCTCTCCTCTCTCTCCAACTCAGCACCACTCAGAGTGCTCGAGAGATGTGTGTAATGTTCAGTGCTGTTTGGTCTTGGCTAGGAATAGATATTTAGCCTGGGTGTGTAGTTAATACTGACACTGAGTGGTTTAGAATCAGTCTATTGACATTGTTTGTTTTATGTGCTTTGCAGGAGTAATTAAGCAATGGTTGCTGAGTAAATGAATGCAGCAACAGCCCTGTCAATAAATCTGTTTCAACATAACTTCATTTGGCTAAGCACTGTTACAGAATACTGTGACACATATTATATCACTCGGTTTGAAACATTCCGATGATGAATTATTGAACATAAATCCATTATCTTGAACATATTTTATTTATGAATGCACCAAGACACTGGAGGACTTTAACACTGCAGGGTAATTATTGTTCCACATTGTGTCACCACTCTTCGCTCAGATGCAACTGCCAGAGCAAACTGCAATGAATCAAAGAAGCGCAAGTTTTGATTGACATTTTGCGTGTGCACAAGGCCCAAAGCGACATTAGCCGAATTGCTTTATTTAATGCTTTCTCCCACATTCTGTTTCTGTTTTAGCACGCCTTGTAAACACTGATGCAATAATGCATTCCATTATACAGAGGAGAGGAGATGAGTGTCTCTCGTGGCTCCTCTCCATCTCAATAATAGGTCAACAGCTGTATTTAAAAAATTAATCACATTCTTGGCAGTCGCAAAGGTTAGCCCCGACGCTCTGAGATGCAATATTGGAAGCTCAGATCAGCAGCAAATCTCGGCAGAGATGAGGAAGAGTTGCCTTTGATGAGTACAGCATGTAAATGATTTGTGTGTGTTTATAGGACACGGGGCTGGCCCTGCCTCACTCCAAGACAGCAGTGTCGGCACCACTCTGTGGCAGAGGCTGGCAACAGCAGATGGAAACAAGCAAGAGAGGGGAGGGTTGACCCCGCTACAGCACTTCACAGTTTGTACTCACTTTCTGCAGAATGGTTATCTTGCTTTTTTCCCCTCTCTCAGTCTATCTCTGTTTTCACTTTAAGCCTTGTTTAATTCTGTTTTTGATTTGTAATTCTGGGACCATTTTTCCTTGATTTTTCTGCCTTGTTTCTTGCATGTTGAGTAGTCCACTTTTAAATAAGTATGTAAGGAAGTTTGCTGTCAAGGTCTATGTGATGCTTTGTGGTTATCTGAGATCAGAGAATGTGGCAACTTCAGGACTTCTGCAATAAAATACACACATTTCCCCAATATCCTCAAGACTCTCATATTTAATTTGAGCTATGACTTTAAGTTATCAAAACTCACGACAGCTAAACACCTTGTTTGTTAATGCTATGTTCCCTGATGGAGACTATTATTGGCCTGTTAGTGTGATCTTTTAAGAAATTGAAATATTGATGCCTTTCTCACATCAAAAACAAATTACTCTCAAAGATATCTTGAGGTATGAGGACACGCAGATGAAATATGAATGTCTACCTCGGATTGCTTTTAGTAATTCTGAAATATTCACAGTGGTAATTTTGGAGTGCTGCGGCTCTTGCTTGTTGTGCGCAGGCTGACACTCGGGGATGAATTTTTCAGCAGTGATCTGATTTGGCCGTCACAGTAAATGGATAGCCTTGATAAGTCAGGAACATTGCTACCTGGATTGTTGGATGAAAATGAAATACTGCATGATGCAAGTGAGTGAAATGAGCGTTGAATTGCGTTGTCTGTCTGGAGCTCTTGACGGTTAAGAGAGCTGTGGAGCAGATGAGCTATTATGTTGTTTGCACATGTCGGCTTTGGAAGCTTCTGTCTGTCTAGTAGTTGCTTTTGGCATAGGAATTAGTAAACGCTACACTAATTATTACTTAACCCCAATCTTCATCCTTCACTGGAACAATTTATCTGAAAAAGAGTTTGGCTTATAATGTGGAGGTCCCACCTCAGCCAGAGTTCATTCATTGACACCAGCTTTTTATGCTAATGGTGATTTTTCTCCCTGGGAGTGTAATTAGGAATGAGAAAAACAATCAGAAGGTAAGTAATCATCTATTAAAAGAGAATGAGAATGGTGTTTCCAAAACAACAGAGACCCTTCGGGAAATCAGATTCACTACCATTTCCTTTCACTCATTATAAAATAAAAGACGCCCAGGCCTGACAACTCCTTTCTGTCTCCTTCAGCTTTAAAACAGACTTTTGACATTTATCATTGCCATGCAATGTCCTGACTTGCCATGCAAGAAGAGTTTTAAACCCTTAAAATCATTTCATTTTAATAATTATATAAGTTTTGAGAAGATGCTGGACAGTCAGACAGATGAGGTATCATGCAACTTTTACCTCAGGATCGGCAGACCTTAATACAGGGAAAGTGTAATACACCCAGGTAAGCAGCTTTAATCTGATTTGAGTACGCAAACAGACTAAGATGATTTGATTTGATTTGATGTGTCTCGTTTGGCATGTCTACATTACGTAAAACAGCAAATTTCAACAGCTGGAGTTAATTTCATTACACCCCCCTGAATTCAAACATCAGTCACATTTGAAGTGGCTCAAACAAATCCCCACAGTCACCTTACCGAACCTGCTTCCTGGAAGATAACAGTAATGCCTTCAAAGGTCAATAGGCCATTCATTATTATGGTTTGGGCCAACCATCACAAATTCCTGACAAAAGTGAATTTCCCATTCCCTGTCAATAACAAGCTCGATGTCACCTCTGAAGGTGAGGGAGCATGATTCAATAAAGTTGTTTTCTTTTTTTTCTCTTTGACCCCTAGTCACCTTGTTAGTAAGAGAGAGTTGAATTACAGTTTTTTTTTTTTCTCAAGCGAGTACCCTACAGGCTTCCTAGAAACAGACCAGACTGACTGCCTGGTATAAACCTCTGATAACACAGCTCAACCAGTATGTAGCATTCTCCACTGTTGAAAGATATATTTTAGGTTCATGCACTTCTTAAGAGGACAATAAATACAAACTTCCACACAGCAAACATTAACCATAACATATTTCCAAGGGATGATTCCACACAACTAAAACAGGGTTTGAATTACTGATTTCAAACTCCTAGCATTAGTAATGGCTTATTTAACCATGAGTCCAGTGTCTAGAGACTATGCTGCATGAAAACAGCTTTGTTGTGTGGCGTAACGGCAGAGGTGTGCCGATGTATGAGCCAGTGTTCTGGCCATGGAAGCCATGCCTCCTCCTATTGCTGCTACTTGTGATCTGATTCTTGTAGGGCTGTGTCTGCAGCCCGTAGTCCCCCTGTGTTTTAAGTACCGGATAGCATGCACATCGCCACCGTCCATGTTTGCAGGATATTGAAAAAGACCTTTGTCAGGAAGCTGAGGCCCACTGGCCATTGGGGAGCAGTGATCGTACTGCTCCAAATGACCATATCACCTTTCTCTATTTATCCTAATAAACAACAAAGTCAGATGTATGATGGATGACACTCACGCAACGGTTCTTTTGCTTTGCCACCTTAAAAGAAGTAGCAAAAGACGAGTAATCTCCCGGTCTCTGTTTAAATGCATTTATTGCTGTATAAAATAATATATAACACATGGCAGGCGGTAACATATCTTCCTGAGTGCATTGAGTTTGCAGCATTGAAATGTGACTAGAAATGAATCAATCCACGAGTTAGCGCTGTTGCTATTACTATGCAAACCAGATAGATGGCTTACATTTAATTTATATAATATTCCCCGTAGAATCATTTTTATTACGGGGGATCTCGGTAGGAATATTTGGCCTACAAAGAAATTAACTTTGTCTCTTTGTTAAGTACACCAATGCATCAAGCCATTATCTCCGTGATAGATGAATCATATTTGATATTACGCAAGACAAATGTATTCATATTGCATACTTTTCTAATTTTTCCTGTGTGACCATCTGTGTGTGTTACGTCTTACCAAGATTAATCCGCTGATCCTATTGGGATAGAGGGCAGGTGTTTTTCGACACACGCTCGTAAATAAGAGCTGATATCAAAGCATAATCCACCACATTATATTTTAGATCTTTGTAATGTATCAAGGACAGTGATTTTCCACGACCTGATTTATTCTGTTTTATCATTTGTGTTTGTGTGTGTGTGTGTGTGTGTGTGTGTGTGTGTGTGTGTGTGTGTGTGTGTGTGTGCATGTATGCGTGTGTGTAAAGACTACGCAAAAGGGGGAAGACCACAGCCAGAAAAGTCATATGTAGAGCACCATGGATATCACTGACATATGAAATAGTACTCTGTCCTTGGATCAGTGTGCTTAATAATTTAAGCAGAATGACCCTTGACTGGATTAGAGGTAGGGGGGTAAACCAGGGCGAGAGACAAAGGGCAAAGGTTGCCCTCCGACATGGTCACTGTTGACCCAAATTCCATCTATCCTTTGCAATGATTATTTTTCCAGGAAACTGCAGCATTTGATCTCACCTACACCTCTTTCTTTACTCAAGTGGCTCTAAGTTAGGTGTGATTGAAGTCAGACGATGATTTACAGAGACAATACTCACTTAGCACGTTTTTCGGCCTGTTACAGCCACTGTCTTACATGTGCCCTCCTAAATTCACTTATGTAGAACACTTGTGTTCCCAAGGCGTTAGACAGGACGAGTGGATGCACAGACTGATTGCAAACCAGCGTTAATGATCGGCCTGTCAGGCAGAATCTGTATTACTTAATCTCCCGGTCCTGCTGTACACGATCAAAGCAATGCAAATGCAATGGGGTATTGATTTCTACAGCACCCTCGGTCTTGCACTTATATTATTACTCCTTTTACTGCTACCCACAGTTTCCATCCATACATCTAACCTCAGAACTATTTTCCATTTAAATGTTTTGATGTTGAAAGCAAAGTTGTTTTTGCATGATGTTTAGCAAAATGCATGCAATGATATCTTATTTGATGTTATTCTGTAAGAACAGTCAGCTCACAATGTCTATAGTATGCAATGTTTTTGCAAAATCAAGTATTAAATATGTATATCCCATAGTGGATATGAAATTTGTCAATTGAAGATCAGATGATTAAAGAGGATACAGAGCTGAAACAGATGGTTTGCTATGACGTGTCCTAAATGCTAATCCTGTCGACCTTTCACACAGCCAGCTTTGATTGATACAATATGGCATAGTGTAAAAGTTATATTCCGTGTGATGTTGATTGTCAACTCTGTACTCTCTAAAACCCTGTCTTCACAAATGATAGGCTGTCCCCCCAAAAACAGGACATCATAGAGAGTGAACTGTAATTGATGCTGTTTTGATCAAGAAGTCTGTCCAAATTTGGTTAAAATCCTTGTTACTACACATAAAGAATGTGACTGGACATCAGTGAAAGCCATTACTGTAAAAGTCCCATTCTTAAAATGTGAGCTGCCACAGTGAACTCTCTGTCACAATGAAACATGGTGATTAAGACAGCCAGTGGGAGATGAAAATGAATTCCCTCAGCTCTGAAGAGGTGTTGGATGGAATTGTCACAGGTCACCCTCCAGGCGTCTGGCGCCTTTGCAAAGTAATTCATCGAACGCATTATCCCAATAATGATGAATTTCATGCATTATGAATTGGGATGTTTCCTCACACAAGACTTTAAATGATATTTAGGTAAAAGGTCTAAGGATCATTAGTCTCTTGTTAAATTCTTCACATGCTGCTGTTGCAGACTGGAGATTCTGTTTAATCTACAAAAGCATTTTGTGACATAGAGAGACAGAGTAATGTCTTGGCATGCCTTTGTCTTAAACATTATGGTATAGTCATTTTTTTTTGTCTTTTTCTGTTTTTAACTGGTTTAACTGTCACTTATGAAATTCAAATATGCTGAAGTTCTTGAATCTGCTATAACTGATTTGTTTGGCCACTTGGGGGCAACATAATCAAACTGTGAACACACTGACATATTATTACCACCTTTGAAGTTGATATGGCAAACTTGTTAGCAAACAGTTGCTTATTTAGACACATATAGAGCAACACAAGCATTCATTTGGAGTCATGTTTCTGGCCATTTGGCGACAGTAAGTAACATTTTCACTCATTTAAGCTTTGGTTTGGTTTCTACCAGTTACTGAGGAAAAAATGTGTCTCTTTAGCTAAATCCTTCACTTTGTTCACTAGCTAGTTGCTAATTGTGTCTGTCTGCAGTTTGGTGCAGGCCAGGTAGTATACAATAGGTTTGTTATTGGTTTATTGCTGAAAACAGCTGCCTGCTAGTAGCACATATTCATTATAGGTGCTTTATTTTGCCATCCAAGGCTGTAAAATATAGTGTGATATAATATGCTATGTGTAAATCCATGACAACTCATTATAGCAACATAAACGCTTTTAGAACATTTACATTTTTTATTATTATTTGCCAAGCTCCATCATGCACTCAACACATTTGACTGATACAGAAGTAAATCTAACAATAAATCAGGGCTCTCAAGTTTTGAAGACAGGCACGAGTGACATTTCCTGCATTCTGGTGAATTTGTATGCACCTGTTTTTACCTTTTTCGGAATCAATTTATGCTGGAAATATTTTTATGTAAAGGGAAACATGTAACGTACTATCATTTACTCTTCCCTTCTCTTTTGCATCTTTTGTTGAGGAAGTAACCTCCTTGAATGTGCATATGCCAATGATTCACCTCAATGATACATTAATTCATTTTAATTTATTAATAAACCCCTGGACTGTAATATTGTTAAGTTTGAGCAAGATTTACTCATGTTCAAAACTTTGTGCACATTCCAAATATATCTGTGTTCTCTGAGATTTGGAGGAGTCGTGATATTTTGAGAAAAATATATTAAAAAAAATATTTCAGAATATAATCTACCTGCACCATAGTCTGAGCCCCGTTTGGGTCTCTGGTCTCTGAATGAGCGAACGTTTAGGGAAGTCTGTACGCAGCTCTATGCTTTTTTTTTTCATTGGTTGTTGCGTTAAATCTTACCCAGATACAATAGTGTTATTTTCTGGTTGGCTATTGTGTAGCCCCTTTCTTTTTTTTGATTGGCTGATAAGTGGCAGGCTCAACTAAGAACTTCAGGGGAGACGCACTTGATTCCTGCCGGATCCGTAGTGAGAGCGGCGCGCCAGAGAAATTTTGGGCGCTGCGGCATATTAAATATATTATAAATAGTTTCCCGCGTGAGAAATACAATGTGTGGCGGGAGTGCATGACAAAAGACCGAAATGAGTGACTGTCACGCTCAATGCATGACACTTGAGAGCCCTAATAAATGGTTAGAAAACCCGAAATTCAAGTCTTCAAGTAAGTAAAGGTATGGAGCAAAAATGTATCCAGCTTTCCACCTTTATCATCACACTTGTGTAAGGGGCACTTATTATAATGTAGGGTGAAGTGCTGCCTTTCTAAGGAACTTTTCAAAAGAGGAGAGAGAAATAAAAATACCAAAATAGTTTACTCAGAACATATAGCCGGCATTTATTAAACATCAATTGTCAAACAGTATGACCTTGTTTCTCTTTTCTTTCGTAATGTCTTTTTAGTTGTGAAAATCAGTATTTCTCTTAGTTTTCAACCTTTTTCCACATAAGTTGAGAAAAACAGAAAATAAAATGACCTCAGAGCTCGGATGAAATAACCCCAAAATAATAAACCAAAGTCCATCTACCCGGGTAGTATGTTTTTTAAAGTGTGGTGAGAGCTCGCGCTTATCTCTATGATGCAATGAAGAAATGGTGAGTAGAAGCAGTTTGTGTTGCAGGCAAGATGATCATTCACGCCCTCTGCTCTTCTGCCTCGCGTGTCCAATGGCATATTTGTCCAGTGGAACTCTCTCTCAAATCATGCACCCAAAAAAACAACAACCTGCAGAGCAGGGCAATATTGAATTACTCTCTCAATAACTTTACCAGATCTGGGAATATAACTCTTATTCATGAACTGTAGGAGCTTAAATTCTTATTTTCAATCTTTGCATTCACTACATAGGCCTACATGAAACTCAAGCACTAGCATACCACTAAGTAACATAGCTTCAACATAGCATGGAATAGCACTTCAAATCATTAAACTCATGTTCAACTCTGATTGGTTTTTTAACTTATGCAGTATACAAATCATCAATACATTTTCACACAATACATTAAACAACTGAATTAACAGCAAAATAGAAAAATAGAGATAACTTCACGTGCTTGACTCAGTAAACACATCTATCACGCTATGTCTGTTAGTAACAAAAATGACGAACACGTGTGAAACACTCACCGGAGAAAAAAGTAAACTCTTTGTCGTAATTTCGACCCTTTGCTCTGCTATTCCTTCCTTAGAAGTAGGTTTGGTGGGAAAAACCCTTTTAACTATCTCTTAAATGTTATTTTTTAACTTCTTTTACTCAGTGTGGAAAATCTAAATATGGCTTCAGCTCACTATCGTTCTGCTTTTTTCGATTTCCTCCTTCTCTCTAAGAATCAGTGTAGCAGTTGCCCCTCTATGCAGCGCCACCACTGCCACCTACTGGACAAATATGGTGTGCAGAGAAAACATAACTACAAGTAATCAAGAAATTAGATATTAAACTATAAATAACCTAATCGTGTTTGTAGGCTATTTTCGAGTTGGTTACATGTGGATTGATTTATCCACTTCAAACGTGTCATGTTTTTACAGGTGTAATCATTTATATTATGCATTATTTCCAAAAACAAAAAAAGGAATTTCAACTTGGGAGCCCCTTCCCTGTCTTTATACACAGTAGGGGAATATAATTCCTTTTTATGCCAGCCTTTATTTCTAAAACAAAGCATTTGTGAAATACAGTAAAGCTGTGTGCTGACAACTAATACATTTGGAGGAACAGAATGCATAATACTATAGGACGATTTATTGTCTTTTATTTGCAAATGTTAATCTACTTTTCTTTGATTTTGTTTGCTGCAGACTGATCATATTTTACTAGTAGAGTCAATTCAAACAAAAACAGCAAATAGTGTTGCAGACTAAAAGCACATATCATGTAACATTACTGTTTATTGGTCCTGTATGATTGTAGGCCTTCTTAGCAATGCTGTCTGCTCAACTCACACCCAAATAGTGGCTGTGCTTGTGTGTGGACGACACCCTTCAGTTGTCTAATTGATGACTACTGGGTGCTGTCTGACGGAAGCAGTCTGCTGGCAAACACACGATCTATCTATTAGATTGCTCTTTGAACTTCAGGCTTATGAGCTGCTGACAAACTCAGACACTGCATGGCGGCGTACTGCAGTGCCCCTTGCCTTCCTTCTACTCAATCCCTGAGAGCTTGTGGAATCTACAAAGTCAACATTTGAGTCTAAAGAAGGGAAATATCCTGCTGTTTTTCCCTCACAAATGTGTGCAATCTTTGGCGCGCTGTGATTCCGACTTAACTCTAAATGGAAACAGTGTTGTTTCTTTTCTTTCACGCCACCACCTAGCAGCAGAACAGCGTGTCAGACCACTTTCCTCCAGATAATTTCAGACATGAGAGGCCTGTTTCAGCCCTCTCTAGCCCCCCTTTGCCCGGACAGCCTGGCCTTCATTAGTTGCTTATTGATTGCACATGGCCAAAGTGGACTGCATGTTATCCTCACGCAAAAGGTGCTGAGGAAATTGCTGAGTCTTCTGTCAAAAGACAAGTTCTGAAGGCGATTTCCTTGGCTTGCTTTGCACGCGTGGCCTGGCGTCAGCCCGGGGGCAAGGGGAATAATAAGGCTTAGAGTGAGCAGGTCCTCATGCCTCACAGAAAACTGATATCTACAGTGGGCCGGACATGGAGCCCTGAGGGATCTCTGACGCTGTCCTTTGGGAGATTATCTTGGCTACCCTTCGCCTTGTATGCTTCCTTTTCTTAATTCACTAAACCAATAGTGTACTCACACATCAGGGAGTGAAAAAAAGATTAAATAATCAAAGAAAGTGGCTTCTGTTAAAATTGAATGTAGTGGGGTAATTCATATGATTGATGTGTACAAAAAAAAGAATTGCAGGCCTGGTGAAGGAATTTAGCATATGCTAGGTCCAATATAATGCAGTCCATACTGGCAGGAATACAGAATTTTGGCTTTCGTCTTGAAATGATACATAAAAATAATTGTTATATTTAAGAAAATGTGATCATCATGACATAGTACATATCTAAAGAAATGCACTGCTGTGATAAACATAAAGTACAGATTTAAGCGCACACATGCATACAAGTACATATGCTCTGTTATGATGTGTTTATGTATTTCTATGTGTGCTCTGGTGCCCTGGGTGGAGGTGAAAAGTTTTTTGGACTTGTAACCCCTCTTCCCCTGCCGGTAATCACCCCAGAGCCCTGTAATCCCTGGCGCATGCAGATGCCGCCGGGGGAATATTACTGTTCATAATATTAATCTCCTCTCAAATTCCTTTCTGTTACCAAGATGAGGGACCTTGTGCACCATGTTCTTATGGGTATTAAGTGTGCTACAAGAGATTCATCGAGAGGTAGATTCTGACTCGTCAGGGATCAAGCCCAGCCTGAGGTCGTATCGCTGCTTTAAGGAACACCCACAAGCATGCAAAACCCATCTCCATATTCTCATAAACAGCCTGACATGAAAGACGCTGTGCCACAGCAGGGACTCAAATCCACACTCAGCACACATGAATCATGTCAGCCTGATCCAGAGAAGAGCTAAAGCCTCTTTAAGGTGCTCGGTACCTGGCTGTGATACCTGACTTAGCAGCAGGTAAACCCCCGTGCCAAAGGGCTGAGGAGAGCGGCATTGTCTCCAACAGCTGATCAAAGGCATGGCAGTGCACCACCGTCACACACTTTCACAACCACAGGAACAGAAATGAATAGGAACCCGCCAGATGGATTGGAACGCTTTTCCCATTCAGCTGCTGTTCATCATCCTTTACCTGGAATTTGGCATTGTAACATTTGTTGTACATAGTTTAGCGCCAGGGTGGATTTGTGGCTTTTCAAAGGGCCTCAGCAAAACAGTGTAATCATACTAAGCCTCTGGGAATTTATTATTTAAAAATGCAAGGCTAATGACCACAATTACTTTAATCATAGAGTAGCTGTCTTTGAGGTGTGGAGACACAGAGTATTTAGCTAATATGAGCTATTAGGCACTATTAGGCACTATTAGGCGCTCTGAGCTTTGCTTTGCAATGCTGATGATGTACAGCATCACTTGAGTGTATTTTTTCAACAAGAACCTCTTGAGTTCAGCAGTGGAGAAGCCAGTCTTGCAGATAAAAGCCTCACCCTGTCCTTAACTGGCGCTCTATATTTATTAGTTAATGTTTTTTTCCCTCTCCCTCATGGCTTGTGCATGTACTTGCCTGAGATGTCTGAGCGGGTGTGGAATTGGATGCAGTCCACTGTGTCACAGGGAGTATTTATGCAATCAGGAAGCGAGCAGGCAGAGGTGCAGTGGTGCCAGTGGCGTGTGAAATCTGCCGGCAGGATTGACACTTGGATGACGGATACCTGTAAAATACATTCACGCCTCTCAGAAGGAAGGATTATTTGTCTAGTGTTACACAAAACACTCAGCGACACTAGTGAGGGATTTCATCCTCCCCCCGTGGTATAAGAAGAAACCCTGTCTGAAGTTAGACTGAGGTAAAATGAAGAGAGAGGCCTCCGCTGCAACATTCAGATCATTTTGATGTCTGGGAAATGCACATTCAATTATAAAGGCAGTGCTGCATGTAAAGCTGTTTGTTCAGTTCCCTGAGCAACAGCCAAACTGAGAACTTGTAATGGAAAGTCGTTCTCTTGAAACAGTGAGCATTTACATGCCAGGTGTTTGTGTTCTGCCTTCACAGGAGATTGGATGGAAATCTACATTATTTCTGCATTATGTGTCTCCATGTCTGATCTTGTAGAGAGGAACAAAGAAAGATGGAGGAATTTGTAATGCTGCATATTGATCTGTGTTAGCTGGTGTCTCTGTATCGTTCTCCTGTAAGTGGTGTGGCGTGTTATGACCCTTAGCTTCCCTCTACAGGGGTATTAGTCACCATTAGCTGATCTAAGGTCACCTTGCAATGAGCCGACCGTCCCTATGGAGGTGACACTGCCAGAGTGTCACTTGGCATATGTAGACTTGTATCTTAACCTTGACCAAAGAAAATGTGTTTTCCAGTAGTTAAAGATTTCCAAAGGGGCCCAAGGCTATAAAACCTCAGGGATTTTACTGTCCAACCCCCTCTGCTTATCCTGCAGCCTACCCTGTTAGCTATCAGTATAAATGCAGACCACCAGTCATGCATTAAGTGCATAATTATTCCATTTCCAAGATAAATCTGGTGTATAGTGTCATATCCATCATGGCTGTCACCTCCTACATGGAGAGTAGGACACTAAATGAAAGCTTTTTTGCCCATATGCACTTCTATATAGTCATCAATTTTGAGCAGTCTATTCATTGTTTGGTTTGACAGACGTGAGCTAATAATGAATGATCAAGCAATGCCCCTCAAACAAGAACAGCCAGCATAAGCATACACAGGAAGAGGCGGGAGAGGGGTGTCATTCCACAACACAGACAGAGCTACAGTAGACCGGCAATGCAGAAGAGGATTGCCTGTGTAATGTTACTTATTTTTTCAAGGTTGCTGTTCTGGCAATGGAGGCAATGTCAAAAATTTGTAGCGATCAATATTTGTGAGTATGTCTGATCAAGAGGAAGACCAATATACTAGTGTTAACAAAGGGCCTAGGCCATACCAAATGCAGGTTTACAGCTTGTATACACTGGGATATGATGTGAAAACAGTGGTTCAGTCCTCAGATGGTGCCCAAAGAGGAGCTCTGATCCTTGTCCCCGCCTTGTTTCACAATAAATAACATTGCTTGTCCACTTAGGCCGGACATGAAAAAGAGATTTAGGCCTTGACCACGGGATGATGTTTATTTTTTCCCTGTTATTATGTGTTATTCTGTTTAACATGGGATTAGGTATGTTAGTGCTGAAGTAAGGCTTCTGGGCTGATTGGAAGTAAAGCAGGTTATGTGATGTACATAACTAGAATATTCATGCAATATTGGGGTTATTTTGAAGGGCTTAGTTGAGGACAGCAATCCACAAACATTTCAGATTTCAAACTTCCCTTCAAACCAAGATTTCACTTGGTTTGAAGACATGCTACAACATGCCATTAATTGAGTATAAATAAATACAAATACTGCCTTTAAAGTAAGCAATGCCGGGATCACAAAATGCAGTGGCATTATCTTTTTTTTCTCATTAAATTGGAAAAGATTTGACCTGCTATGATTAAATGACAGCTGCATACATCACCAAGTGGCCGTATGCTCTTTTGTATCTGATATAACAAATCTTGCAGTCTTTGTCGGCTAATATTAGCCTTTCACAAAAGATCCATTAGAAATGTATCCAGCATCATCGAGGGGATGTATGTGCCATGTATTATGAGTATTAGTTTAGAATAATGTTGGCTACCCTACAGAATCTCACAATAGATAGCTGAATGTGGCTTTAGGCTCCCCAAACTGCAATGCGCAGATATGTCGTGTGTTACATGCTTGACTGCCTCAGTTGCAGTTACAATAATTGATTCTTTTCAATGATTTTAAAATGCGGAGGCCCTGCTGGCATTGCATGTTTAAAAGGTGTGCAGGCATGTCACGCATGGCTTACTTCCGCAAATACGCTGCTTTCTTGTAATTCAATCCGGCCTTTTTGCACCTATCCAAGGTGATTAACTCCCTGGGACACAAGTGCTGCTGCTGGACTTCCTCTCCTGGATCATGCCCATAGGCTATCACTTTCTCCATGTTCTCATGCATAATGATACACATTCACATACTCTCATTATTTATCTGATTTGGCTTTGAACATGTGAATGTTATTGGAGTTATTGATTTTTTTTTTTATATTGATATTAAAATTGATTTAAAACTCAGACTTTTTGACATGTTTTCGCCTCCTTAAATATTTTGCCAAATGTCTGTGATTACAGCTTTTAAAATTTAATAAAATCAAACTAGCTATAAACTGCTATAAATCAGGCCAAAACGCAGGGACTGTGTAGTTACTGAATGCTGGCTTTGTATTGCTGCTCAGGCTGCTGTCACCATGCAGAGTAGCAGCACCTGCTGTCACAGCTTTGAACTTTTAAGTGTATTTCATGCAATTTGGTATGGTTAACCTTCCTTTAAATCACATATTTAAATGTATTGCATTGTAAATGAGTTTAGTTGCCTACATTACAGTGGTAGACAGACAGTTAGACACCGAGCAAAACAGATGCATTTAATTCCTGTAAGCTATGGACTGTAAATCATTAACATAACATCAACATGTATTTTAGTTAAACTATTTAAAATGTAGCAAGGAAGCTAAATACACAGATTTTGTTGCTACATACTGCATTCCGCCTTCCATTCCTTGAAGAATATCCAAAGGGGAGAGAGTATGTATTTTCAGGTTCAATGGCAATAGCTTTTGGAGGCACAATAATCAGCCTAAATAGGCATAATATGAATACATTACAACCTTTCTATCTGGTAAGCAGAACAGATAATGCTGAGGTTTTTCTGCTCATTTCATTTCGTGTGTTTACATTTTTGTGCTTGCAATGTTGTTGTCAAAAGGACCTCACCCACATCATACTGTATTTTAAAAAGCTGCCCATAAATGTTTGATAAACACACTGTAGACCAACCAGTGAAATAATACACACAATATGCAAAAAAAAAGGATGCATCAAATACGCTACAGCTCTGCTGTACACAGCCTTTATCTGTATTATGCTGGTGAACAACAGAGAAGTTATTTTAGAAATGAAGCAATTAAGCAGATCCAAAATGAACACAACCCCCTTGTAAACCAGCACATGGCGATGTCATTTGCATGCCTTTGAATAACTAATCTCTGAGGGGAGTTCCTTCAGATGGAATTCTCAATGCCATGCGCTCTTTGTTTTAAACACAGCAAACAAACAAACAAAGCATCCTGGGTCCAGAGTTACTTCAGCTGCCCCACACTCCCCCATCCAGCATCTCTCTTTCTTTCTCTCTCTCTCTCTCTCTCTCTCTCTCCCTCTCTCTCTCTCTCTCTCTCTCTCTCTCTCTCTCTCTCTCTCCCTCCCTCTCTCTCTCTCTCTCTCTCTCTCTCTCTCTCTCTCTCTCTCTCTCTCTCTCTCTCTCTCTGTGCTGTCAGATGACCTACAGCTGACTGACAGTGACTGCAAAGGCCATCACTCACAACCAGCAGGAAAAAAGATGGGGATGGGGGGGGGGGTACCCTCTTATTAGATAAACAGAAAGAGTAAAAAAAAAAAAAGAAAGAAGGGAAAATAGCATCTCAAGTTGAGCGTAGATCTTTTTTCTTTTTTGGTCTTAATTAGAATCACCATTCATCATGGTCACAGCATTTCTATTCATCCAGCTGATTGGGGACATGACAAATGAATGTGGGAATAAACAGAGTGTCAGGCTGGGGAGAGAGATGGATGTTCTCTCAGCAGGGAGGAGCGGTGAGAAGTACAGTTAGCGCTGGCAAGTAGCCAAAGCTTCTGGGCTCCATGTCTCTCCACACATCACCACACATCACCCCAGGGGCCATAAGCAGGAGCACTTTCCCTCTTCTGGACCCCCTGTCACCCTTCCTTTCCCTATTTATTAGTTAATTAACAACATGTCACACTGGTACACATTCAACCTCCCACCACCTGCCCCAAACCTCCAAACTCACCTCCATGATCTGAGCTATCTGTATGTCAATCAAAGAAAAACGCAGGCATGCTTTGCTTCTTTTAAGCGACTTCTCTTTACAACTTCCATGGTGCGATGTAGAACGGATGTACGATGAATGTTAAGAGTTGTACTAGTTGTTGCCTGGATGTAATTATAAAACAGAAACACTGAATATTAGCTGAGCCCTAACAGTGAATAGATTAAAGACAGTTTAGCACAATGCTGTGTTTTATTCTGCCCCACTGTGTTCTCGGCAGGAGCTGGAGGGCCACTGTGCCCATTGATGTGTAAAGCAGAGCGAGCGGTGCAAAGGGTTGCTGAGTTCAGACTGAATTAGACACCATTAGAAAGTGTTTGACTGGCATAGTGTAAGCCCCTTCTTCTTCAGACATTATTAGCAAACTCACTTTGATCCTATTATACAGCAGACAATTGTTATTCGAGAAATGAAGAAAAAATAATAATGTTATAAAGATTAATGCACCCCTACAACTCATTCTTCCATCCACCCACTTTTGCATAGACCCGGCTCTCATATAAATTTGAATTGGTTTTTCAATTATTAGAGTGCCTCAGCTCACTCTGGCTAAACAAAGAATTTCCATCGGATCCATTGAGATGAAGTTAGATTATGCATTACCGCAATATCCAATTTAATAACTCAGATTTTCCTTTATTGTTTTTTTCTGTTTGCATTGTATTCCTTTAAACGACTTAAGCAGACGGGATGGCAGGCTGGCGTAGACAGGAGTTCTGCAGCTTCGTCTGACAAAGACGTACACAGGGCTCACATCAATGACTGAGAGCATGAATAAATACAGGCCCTCTTCAGTAAGGATGACAAAAAGTTGAATTCATGCTTCAAGTGACTTAGTGGAGCAGAATAAATGTGATTAAATTAATTACAGAGTAAATCAATATCTGTCTCAACTTAAATAGCTTCAAAAATAACATCAATCATTGTCAGTTTGTCAGTTTAACTAGTTCTACTAATCATATTTTAATCACATTTTCAAGCTGGCACTTATTGTTCTGTCACCCTATTGCCATTATTGTACAGTTTGAAACATCAAATAGTTCATCTACGGAATATATATCTATATATCACAGTGTACTGTGTGTATATGCTTTGTTTCTTAAATGACAAGTGGCCAATCTTTGCACAAGATGATCTCACAGCTCCACTTTTCTAAAAGCGAGCACCTCAATGGTGTCATTTCAAATTTGAGGAATTATAGTGATTGAGCTGCATAAACAACCTGCAGAGGAAGTCAGACTCACTGTCACATCCAGCTGCTTTAGTTTGCAAACAAAGAGAGTGGAAAAACGGATTGTGATCGCAGCTCTGTGGCATATTGGAACAAAAGCCCAACCTGAATGATTTATCTTTTTTCCCCTCTTTGAAGCAGAGAAATGCTGTCTCCCCACTGCCTCTGTTTGAGCTGCGCTGGTGGAGTACCTGGGGAGGGCAGCACTATGCAAGACAGTAGGCTGTGAAGCTCTCGTCCCCATATTTAGTCTATGCAGAAAAGGGAAAAGGAGTACATCGGTTCTGGCCTGAGGCTATCTGGTGTATGGCTCTCTGAGCTCGAACAAAGTGCGTGAGACATTTTTCGAAACACAGATGCATTTTGTTACAGAAGAAAAGAATAGATGAGAGGTAATGGCAACTCATGAAAATTAAAAACAAGAAAGCTCTGATGCATACCATGTTTCAGCAAGATCCCCGGGTGATTACATCCTATTGGAATATCCAACATGATGCTTGCTTTGGCTTGCCAGTATTAAAGCCTAGAGGTAGTGTTAAATAAGGCCATTTGATACAAATCTGTCACTTGACACCCCCTCTGGTACCTAACAATGCATGATGTAAGTGAAGAGTTTGAGCTCTTATGTGCCACCCCTGTAAGCCTGAGTGTAAACAGGTCTAAAATGTATTTTTTTATGCATTTAAAAAAAAAATCTGAGTTCCCTTATTTATACCAAAGATACGATATTCTGAAGACATCTGTTTTGTTATTAATTTCACATAAATCTTAAGCTCCTCTATGCTTGAAATGAGGCTTCATTCAAGCTGAATTAATGAAACATGATTGTAAGTCCCTCACGTGGAAGAGGCTGTCATACAATATTGAGTTGCTTATAATCACTGTGTAATCTCACTGTCTGCCAGGGGAGGGCGGCGCGAAGGCCCCGCGTAAAACAATGTTTTGAGGAGATCAGAAGCCTTTGCCTGTATCTGGCAGGATAAAAAGGCAGACAGTCTGCAGCAAGGGAGGATAAATGAGTCATTGGTCGTCAGCAGAGAGAAACTGCAGATTTATGCTGTGTACCCAACCATTGTGATATGTGCTAATTGTCGAGATCAGAGTGTTGCATGTTTGCTTGAACTTAGGTAATTGTGCGTGCGAGTGCCTGGTAGTGCACTGAGAGACACTTTGAGGCCTCATACGTAAAACTGATCATAACTGACAGCATCACTAACTCTCAAGCTGGCAGGTGAAAGACCCATGGGTGCAACAAGCCACAAATGGGACTTACCATGAGAGAAAGCTGTGGATTGGTCCTTGCTCGCATGACTAAATGTAGAAGCAAAAACAAAAACTGTGTGTGTGTGTGTGTGTGTGTGTCTGTCTTCATCAGAAAAAAATTTCAGCTCTATCAGTGTTCTTGTGACCTGTGCTATGTTTTATCGGGCGTGCACACACTGCTGGGGCTGAATACCTCGCACTGAAGGTCTCAGGTGTTTTGATGTGTTTAATGTCAGCAGCATGAACAGCAACAGCCATAGCGCTTTATCAGACAGACAGCCTCTGTTGCCAGGGGTCACCAGTCACGGCACACAGGATGGCTTGGCTCACACTAGGCCATTCTTGTCATATCATGTAGCACAGTGTCATTGCATTACTTGGCAAAGCTTGTTGCACACCTGCCCTGCGACGGACGAGTCTCCAAAATAGAGTCGTTTTGTAAATCGTTTGCAGTGCCAAAACGGCACATGGCATTCAATCCCTTTAATACCCAGTGATGTACAATGCACTTCATCATCTACATCAGTCAAGGGAACATCGAGCTTTATCTGCCATCTCCATCCACCACTGCTGCTCCATCCCAGCCTAATTATTTTTTATGCAAAGCAACACAACAGGAGCGAGTGACACAAAAACACAGTTGAAATTGGGATAGACCTCATCATTGTTTGGCTGCGCCCACGACTTAATTAAAATTCGCAAGGAGCCTGGCTCCTTTGTTCCCTCTGTATTGCAGCATTGTTCATAAGTGAGCAGGAGTACAAATAATCGAGTGCAAACACTTCCTCCGGTGAAGCTAGCCCTTTCTCTAGAGGTTTACCCTACTTTACTTTTCAAACTGACAGAAATGGGTTGTCTCAAATCTGCCACGGCATCACTTCATTAAAGAAGTAGCCTGCTTTAAAACAAACAAACAATACACCCACCCACCCCCATCCCACAACCCCCCCCCGAGCAGGCAAATGCACACTTGCCACCTAACCCATCCAAAATGTGTCACATCCCCTGCAATCTGTAATTTTGGACTCAAGGGGTTAATTGCCTGCCATGGCATCAAAGGAGAGTTTTGATGTGCTTTTTGAGGGCTGTCTTTAGCCAAGTTCGGGAGTAGAAGGGAGAGAGGAGTGAAAAGGGGGAGGGATGTGGTGAGAGCAGACGGAGAGGAGGGCACATGAGATTTCACTCGCGGCATAGCAGCGCAGGCGTCTCCTCAGGTAATCCTGCCTCTCAAAGGCATTATTGAATTTTCTTGTTTTTCTTCGTCTCTTTGTCAAGGCACGGAGGAGAGAGTGTGTGCAGAGGGAGAATTGTGGAGGGGGGGGTTAAACAGAGTGAGCCAGACTTCTGAAGGGTCTGCAGCGGGTGCTTGATTCTCATTCACCTCTGCAGATCCACGTCAAAACACAGCCAGACCTTTTAAGGCGCCTAGCTTTGAAGTGAGAGGAGAGCCTCAAATCCAAGCTCTCCACCACATATGCCCAGTCTGAAAAATTAGCAGCCATGTGCGTATCCCTGCCCCTTTGAAGTTCCATGGACCGCTCTTTTCTCCATGTTCTAACAGAGAAATCAGAAGGTATGCAGCCTGACTCCCAGATTAAGGATAGTGATCATGGTGCATTGGTAGCGCAGGCGAAGTGCCTCGTCTGTGACTTTTATTCAGTCAGACCATGAAAACCTCTACCTTGTTAACACTGTTTACCTAACTCTTCAGAAAAGCTCTGCAGAGTTGAAACAACTAGTAAAACAGTCGGTTGTGACAAAACCCCTCTGTGATCTGCCTGATGTGGATCTAAAGAGGTGCGTGTGAATCAAACCTGCAGCTCATCTAAGACATTAACTGATTTTCTTTTCTCTACATTACAGCCAGATCTTTTCATTGTTGTTCATGAACAGCAAATAAGAATTAGTTACGACTAACCTGCCTGATATAAGTTCACTTCAAATGTGATCAAATGTGCAACACAAAGGGCAGCATTAAAGGACAGAGCATTTGCCCTGAGGCTCACTAGTGGAAAAACTAGTGGAGCAAATGTTTAAAGAGACTTGAGAAAGCTCCTGTATTAAAAGGTTGTGCACAAAACACACAGAAACGTCCCTATATCCAATATTTTGTAGATATTGCTTCATCCCTTACGGCTAACCTACTTGAAAAATTATTTGCAATCTCTTGACATAATGCAGCCCTCCTCTAGTTGCAGGGAAAGGGGACTTTTGGGAGACCCGTCAAGAGAGGGGTATTAACCACACAATGTGCTGAAGCTGCTTATCCCATTGTAATCTGACCTGATTGGAAGGGTTTGATTAAAAGCGAAGGGGGCCACACGCCTCCTAATCCCTGCTGAGCAACGCTCCATGACCCCAGCTAACCTCCTCAAATGCCAAACGGCCCCTTCCTGTCAAGACGGCTCAGTGAACAGTACCAGACGGTGGAGTGTGCTGTGCAGGAGTTTAGGGCCTCTAATCCCTGAGCATGTCTTGTCCCTTTCTCCTCTTATCCTCATCAATGAGACTTTCTCTTCTCACAAGAAGATTTGGGAGATGACTGCTATTTTGGTGCTGGCAAGTGAAATAGCCCCGAGGGGCTGTGTGAACATTGTGGCTTAGCACTAACCGTCATAAGAGAGGCTTCAAGACTAGTCTCCATACTTCTGAGGCAAGAAAATCCGCATCTTGTTATGCGGGAATCGGCTGTGCTAAAGCCTCGCTTAGTGACACATTTTGTTGTCAGAGGGTTTGTCTAAACAGGTATCACAGCTGTAAGCTGTCATATCACTGCGCATCATCTGCATCCTCTGAACTTACTGTCATCACATCATCTACCCAGTTCATGAGGAAGCACCAGTATCAGGGGTTTCAGTGAGAAACATCATTTTAGTGTCAGTAACACAGGAATAGCATCTGGGTGTGAGCGCACCTGTGTGTTCAAACAAACATGCATTTAGGCAAACCCCCATCCTCAGGAGCATCTTTAAGGTGCCTCGTTTGCAGTGAGTGTTGGAAGTCATCTCTTAAGCCCCTCAACTCCCTTCCATTTGGTGTCTGACTACAATGAGAGAAATTGTCAGGAAGATATGTGCGAGTGTGAGTGTGGGAGAGATAAGGGGAAAGGATCAGCTCACTGTCAGTGTCAGTCTCAGATGGTTTCCTGTTAGCTAGCTGAGAAAAAGTGTATGTTTCTGTGTCAGTAAATACAGTATATTTTTTACCTGGTATGCATGTGTTTTCATACATGTGTCTTGAGGTAGTATAGTGGTGCTGGTTCTCTGCGGGCAGCCTGCCGCGTGGCTCTTTGCGAAGAGGCTGGCTGCTGGCTGGGTCTGGTTTAGATGTCAGAAAGAGAAGGGAAGAAAGATTAATCGCCTCTCTGAAATGAAGGCCTTCCTCCAGTTACCCCAGCCCTGCCTATCAAGGGAGGGGTCCACTAACTGACCGGGGATCGCCTGGGACAGGTAAGGTGATTTTTTTAAAGGCCTCTCTGCTGATTGGTTTGGCGTGTCCTGTGGAGGGGTCGCTGAGTGATGGAGTGGCGAGGAGACAGCAAACTGGCTTTGGTTGGCCTCTTCGAACAGCTCCCTCATTCATAGCCCTGTCTCTAGCAAGTCTCAGGAGGCAAGCTGCTGATGAAAAGGTCCTAATAGGTTGTCAGTGGATCTCAACCCTCAGCAGCTCTCTTTATCTAATGAGGATATTAAAAGAACAGTTTGAATAGTACCAAACCCCAAGTTCTTGTTCTGCTGCTAACTTGTTGACACACAAGACATGGCAGCGCTAATGTCTTCACGACATTCAGTACAGGCTTGTATTGTTTAATCCAAGAATTGATTTCATACGTCTAATAATTTCTATAATTGTCTTTTAACTACCATGCCATGTTAGGGCAGATCAAGGCCAATAGAGAAATAGAACAAAAAGAACTATTTTTGCCTGTGTGTTTTGGCACTATAGGTATTATGCCAGCCCTGTCTCCTAAAAACTTACATTTCAAAAAAACTAAACTGCAATTACATTTCAAGGGAAATGTATTATCTCCAGGATTTGTTTTTGACCTATCACAAATACGTTTCTAATTAAAGTCTGAACAGGGAGGAAGTCGGGGTGAATGGATGGGTGACACCCAGGTGTCCCGTGGATTGTTTCTCTGGAAAAGCAATGTTGACTTATTTTAACTTACGTACGTAAGTTAACTTACGCCACATCGTTACTTTAGTCACATCCCAAAATCATTGTCTTTTCCTAAACCTAACAAAGCAGTTTTAGTTCAATTCAGAACGTTAACTTCATGTTTAAAACTGTGATCATTTCACATCGTGCGCATGTCAGTGGTATGAGGATGTGTTGAAATAAATGTAATCAAAGACAAAATATGTTTTCCTCAAAACATAATTGAGAATGCAATTTAGTTTTATGGAAACTCAATTTCTTAGGAAGACAGGGTTGATTATGCAGGCTTACAGCACCAAAGATTGTTTCGAAAATTACACAACAATTAGGAATTTATTATAGTACTAACTTCCAGTCAAAACATATAATGTTCAGTACTATTTTTTTAGATGCGTAGATGTGTTTGATTTGTGAGTGCTTTAGGGTTGTAGTAATGCAGATATTCAATCAAAAAATAATTTCAATCTACTCAATTGTATTTGTTTGCAAGCTTGGAACATATTTTTCTGTATATCAGTCTCAATAGATTGCTCATTTGCAGGCAGGTAGAACATGCAGGTTTCCTAGATTTGGGAGTGCTTCCTAAGCAAATAAATGAAGTAATAAATAATGCAATTTAAGACTAAATTAATATGTTATTATGTGCCTGCCCATACCTCAAGGGTCTATAAGGAGGCTGAAAAACTGTGAGCGTTGCCAGATCAGTGAAACAATTCTTATGAATTGCATATTCAGTGTTTTTAGTTAGATTTAATTAGGGAAAGAAAGTCAAAGAGTTTTGTTTTTATTAGCAGTGACAGCAGGCAGAGACAGGACTTTTGCGGGAATATGTTAGAGTCTCCTGTATTGTAGTACTCAGAAGCTCCAGTCATCTCACCTTACACATCCACACTGGATCAACCACTGAGTCTTTTGTGCTCTTCAATCCAAGCACTATTAGCCAGTCCCCACCAAGGCTATTTTGTGTTATGTCAGAATAGGCTATTTTCCTCCCCCTGATGGGCCCAGACACTTTTTTTTTTGGCTGTCTTCACCGTAGTTATAGACCTTTATTGCATAAACATGTTGACAAATGGCCCTTTGTAAACTTTGTTGCTGGTGACATTTATTCAGCAACAAAGCAGTTACTTGAGCTGGCTCCTTGGGCTTGCTTTCTATTCAGGCTAGTGATCAGTTGTCTGCACGCCAGTGGCCCCTGGGCTGCTATCCCACCCATGACGGGGGGCTCCATGAAGGAACTTATTTATAATTGCAACTGAGGAAAGGTTTCCTAAAAGCATTTTTCGCTTTAATGAAGTTTACTGGCACCGGTAGGCTGGTATGTAGCCAAAAGGTTTAAGTATTCTTTAGTAACATGTTAATATGATTTGTCTTGGCAACAAGCAAAAAAGTGAAATTGGCACAGAGAGTAGCCATGAGCTGGAATCCCAATGCCAAATTTGTCATCCGTGTTTTTACTTTGAGGTGGGGTTGGAGGAAAAAAATGTAATTAAGGCCATTGTTGCAGTTCTCCGTGGGGGAGCATTTGCTTTGGCTAAGCCTTGTAATTATGAATGATATCCTCTTTGGCCTGCTTTACTTTCTGTCCCAGCTGCAAAAATTGGATTTGTTCCACGCACCCATCCAAGACGCAAGATAATCTTTGACCTGAATTGTCGTCACCTGCATTCGGTGCTTAGAGCAATGCTTTTCACATTCATTTAGCCCATTCACTTAAAAGCTTGCCATCTCATAAGCGCAGTGCTAACACGATGATCACAAAAAATGACCGCCCTGCCTGCAGAGAGGCTGAGTGATCCCATCAGCGTTGGGTTACCTGGCTGCCCCCCTGCTCACTGTACCTGTTGAGAAAGACATTTGTGCAGCAGTATGCTATGGCAGGAGGGTGGTATGACCCTTGAGGGTTTGGTTGACGGTGTGAAGGCTCCTCCAGGCCTGAGTGCTTTCTCTCACTGGGTGTCTCGCCTGACCTGGCCAGGAAGGCCCAGCACAGACCGGGCTTTCATTCCACCCAGCCCTGAGGCTTCAGCTCCTAATAAAGCCACCATTTGATCCCCTTGAATTTCCAAATCGTTCTCCTTTTGATTCCCTCTTAACTCGGCCTGCGTTTTTCCACTTTGTTCTGAATGGAGGGTCAGGTTTCCACTCTCAGTGATGGAGTGTTTGCTGAACAGTGCATAGCTGTGTGTATGTGTTTAGTAGCCTGTCGACAGGATTTATGGCTCATTGACGAGATCATTTAAAGCAAGTTATTGCTCTTAAGATATCAAGAGATATTCTTAGCCATGAATTTCAATATCAATAATATTTTATATTGTTCTTACAGGTTGGATATGTATTATCATTATCATTATTATTATTATTATTATTATTATTATTATTATTATTATTATTATTATTATTATTAGTTTGTATGAGAGAGAGAGTAAAAATAGATGGGTAACCTAAATTACATATATGTTTACAGTTATGTACATACATGTAGCAAAAAAATAAGTAATAGCTTATACCAAACATGTGCGGGGAGGTACATTAGCTTGAAATTTACAGTAAGGTGAGCACCCAAATGATTTGAATAGACCTGTGGACTTCAGAGACCCAGCAAATTATAGGTTTGTTTTAAAGGCTGATTATTCTCTGGTGTAATGAGCAAAGTACACCCATACATTTGCTTGGCTGCCCCAAGGCAGGGGCCAGTGTGTCAGGACTGCATGGTGTTTTCTCTTTAACACCCCTCTTTAACGGCAGAGGATGGTGTTTAAGGAAATTACAGCCCAGGTAGCAGGCACTCCCAGGCTTTTGTTAATTGAATGCCCTTTTCATCGCTGTTGTCCAACAGGTTCCTGTGCGCTTTGGTTTCATGGTTTTAAAAACACAGATTAAAGCAAAATTATTGCATGAGCTGTCTTTAATCAGAAAGGCTTAAAGAAATTGTGTCTGACCCTAGTCTTATCCTCTGCTTTGAAATGCTGCTTTTACTCTCAGGTGGAAGACGCAGGGTTCTTCAGTGTAAGTTACATTTTTGGAGGCCGTCATTCATACCTTTGGCAGTTAAATGACTCAGTGCTACAGAAGTGGTGCAATATGTCTTTGTTTCAAATAGTGGTTATGTAAGTATCTATTATTAACAGCATGGTGGCCCAATGGTAAGCACTGTGGCCTCACAGCAAGAAGGTTCTGGGTTCAAATTCAGGTTGTTCCGGGCCACTCTTTGTAGAGTATGTTCTGCCCATGTTTGCGAGGGTTCCCTCCAGGTGCGCCGGTTTCCCCCACCATCAAAAAACATGTTCTATGTTCTCCAGTCAGTGCCCTTGATCAAGGCTCAGATCTGGAGTTGGTCCCCGGGCGCTGTAAATGGCTGCCCACCCCTCCCTTGAGGAATGGGTTACAATAAAGTACCTTTAATGTGTGAATTATATAAGAGTGTTTAGATGAGTAAACATGTATGTCTTGGATGTTCATATTTAGTTAATGACTGACTTTTGTTAAATGTAATGTGTAGTTATGGTGGAACAGCTGTGCTGTGAGTTTGCTTATGGGGACATTGACATATAATCTTATTGTGTTGTATCATGTTGTATTGTATCATATATTATTGTATCAAGTCGAGTCATGTTGTATATAGTCTTGCATTGCCAGACTGTGTGGCATAGCCCACACAGCATTCCAGGATAGGAGAAAAATGTGCTCTGGTTTATTGACATTTCTTTAAACCAATCACAATTGTTTTGGGTGGTGCTAAGCGCCGGGCACAACGACTGTGCCTCTGCAAAGTAGCATCGGGAAGGAACTTGTTTTGGTGGAACATGTGTACGTTCAAAACTTGTTTTAGTCGGACAGAAAACTCAGATTGGACAGATAGTCTAGCTTGCTGTCTGGATTTACCCTGCAGAGATCTGAGGAGCAGTTAACCATAGTTAACTAGAGTTTTAGAACATGTAGAATGCCAACACAAAGAAAGTGGAAGGTGTGGGACACCTGGCCTAAAAAGAGGGACATCAGGCAGAGTTTCCAGCGGCACCTAAACAATCCCAGAAGTTGAACGTTGTCAATATAGACTATGTTTGTATGTATGTATGTATGTATGTTATATCAGGTTTTGCCACAATCTCCCTAGGTCTATAATATTGTTGCTGCCAAACTAGTCTCCTCTCTGCTGCTGTGAATTGTCATTTCAGTATAAACCGATATAAATGGCCAATGTTCATGTTGCCTTTTTCCAGGATCCCGTTGATAGTAGCAAGCCGATGTCTGATTCCTCAGTAAGAAGAGAAACCTTTTTCTCTCACTCATTCTCCTGCTCATGTAGGCTCATTCAGCCTCTCCCTCATCAGGCCTTCCTATGTGTTCAACCAGTGCTTCACATCCATTCCATCTCAACCCGCTCAACACTCAAGGTTAAGACATAAATCTCATGAGCCTCATCCTACCATCTCACAAGTGCAATAAAAAAGATCACAAACAGGGAAATGCGTATTGGTAGCTTTGGGATCCAACACGACATGATCTGCTCTGGTATTTTAATATGTCATCTGCATCGTTTGAGAGTTGGAAACGCATCAAATCACAGTCTTGGGTCAATCATTTTCCGCATTCTCAATAAGGGTAACCATCATCAAGTTTTCATGTGAAAGCATCACATGGTCATCTGTCACTCAAAGTCATTATCACGACCCATTCTTGTGACCAGCAGTTATAACATACTGTATCAGGTTGGGGATATATATTGGCTGAGCAAGCAACGTTTCTTCTGACAACATTACGGTATGTGTCCATAAGCCAGAGAAAACATGTAAAAGCGCAATAAAAAACATATATCCATGATCAATGTGCTCTTGACGCATGCATTACAATACTATCTACACATTATTTAATACATTTACACTATTTTATCATTTTTGTGGGTGCTGCCGTAATAGATCTGATAGGAAATGACAAAGGGGTACATCAGCAAGACAGCCTCTATCGACAAACTAAACCCAATGCATTGTGGGAGTCAAAATGGCCGGACTAAGAGCAACTTGTTTGATTTTCAATATGGCAAAAATGGGTAAATAAGAGTTAATAATTGAGTTTTGGATTTATTATTCTGGATTTACGTAAGTAATGTCTCAGAAAAGACACTGCAGTTCCAGGCTGGATTACAAAGCTTCTGGAAGGCCTACGATCGCACGGGAGACATTTTTGGAACGGCACAGTGCTTAGCTTCTGGACAAAAAAAACGGAAGTCTTTACACTGTTGGAATATGGATATATTGAATATGACATAAAAGGTATATGTTGATGTTTTATATGACATCGCCGGCCTGAGGGGGCTAATTCCTACATTTTCATTGCTTTCTGCCGATACTCACGTTGATCAAATTCTGCTAATGACTATTCAGGGAAACCTGGTAAGTGTCATATTCTTTGTAATCTTGTAAGTGGTGTCTTATTCATTGCATCATGGTCTATCGTGACCTAACAGGCACAACTTGGTCTAACATGGTCCCATTCACTGCACTCATCCAGTGTGACCTCACTCATTGCAATGGTCTAACATGACCACACTAAATGCACAGGGCTAATTTTCTATTTTTGCTTAGAAATCAGGCTAGAGGGCATGGACAAGTGACATATTTTGTCATTTGATTTGGAGGACTTGTTACCACGAGGAAAGATACATTTCAAAGTGTCAGTTGTATTGAATACTTTTAGCACATAGAATCTTCATGCTTATAATGTATGTCATTTTTATTTGGTGTTTGAAATGTTTAGGAGTAAAAATTAGTGGCTTCCCTCTGGAATTTTTGCATGATCCTTTTCTTTTTTTGCGTTCTCTGCAGCTTCCACATTGCAGTCCAAATGTCACAGGAGCATTAGCTCGGGCCCCGCTCACTCAGATCACAGAGAAAGTATTTCCTGACATGTGTTGGTGCCCTGGCCTGTACCCGTGCCTGGCTCTGTGTGTGTGCCTGTGGCACTCGGCTGAACAGGGGGAAATGAAAGAGCTCTTATGCTAGTGCCAGTCACAGATGCCCAGCACCACCACCCGCCCACGTCACCGCCTGCTCTGTCTGCATTCCCCTCTGACACTGTCCGGACGGGGCCCTGAACAGACCTGCAGGTGGCCCCATTAGCTGGGAAAGTATGTCACTGGAGCTGCCCAGGGAGTGTGAATGGAGCAGGCTGTTCCTGAATTACGGCTTCTTGGAAACAAAATAGATAGGAAGTAGGGATGTACAGTTAATTGCAAAAACATTTGCACATTTGAGCTACATGGTATTTATGTGGTGTAGAACGTCAAAAATCAGGTTGTGTTATTTTTTATGTGTTTTTGAGGCATAAAAAAATAAAACCAAGGAAATCTTTCTGCACAGATATCAAAATTTGTATAATTGCAGCTCTGAGTAAATACTGTATATTGCAATACAGGTTTTTGGTCAGTTTTTGGTCATAAACAAGTGTCCGTGGTGTGTGAGGAAAGGGAGAGGAGGGCCTGTGGGATTGGGGCTACTGTGTGTGTGTGTGTGTGTGTGTGTGTGTGTGTGTGTGTGTGTGTGTGTGTGTGTGTGTGTGTGTGTGTGTGTGTGTGTGTGTGTGTGCCTTGTACAGCACAGCATCCAAACTCCAACCTAGCCAGATCCAGGCCCAGCCTCACAGCTATCTGTTCCACAAACTGAGATCAAAGTTGCAGTGCTGGCAAATCCAACCGGGCTCCGGCACAGCCTTGCTCCAGCAGCTGCTGAGCAGGAACAGCCCCAGCATGCCTTGTTGAGGTTGGGGAAAGGAGCTGAAAGATTCATGGGCTGGATGTGTCATTAATTCACTGCATGATTGATGTCCCACATGACTAATAATGTCACAACTCAAAAGGAGACAAGAAAAAGGCAAATATTTTCAAACACATAATTTCTTGTTCGGTTTCACTCTGCCAAAGACGGACTGGAAGATAGCTTTCTTCCTGTCTCTCTTTTGCAACTCCTTTCACTCTGGCCTTGTGAGCTCTCCATGACTTGTTTGGCATTTGGGAAGAGAGAGAAAAGGATGAACTCATTGATAAGATTTTTGGATCCCAGAGTGGCTCTCTGGGGGGCCTGGCAGCTACTGTTGCCACTCTCAGAGAGTTTCTGTTTAGTCGTATAATTATGCAAATATATTAAATTTGTTTAAATTTCTTCGCATTTCTTTACATACCCATCCGTCTTTTATAGCCATATTCTATTTAGTATTGCAGGTGGACTGCAGCCTCTCTAAGCATGCAGAAAAAAGAGAGGCAAGAAAACATGGCAATTTCTCTAGTCCATAGTCAAACATCACCTATAGGTGATGCAGATGTGTCTTTGGCGTGGAGAAGAAAAGCAGATAACTTGCTGAAACCCACACACACATGCAACTCCACATGGCAAGGCTTCACTGTTTCACCATGATGGTTGTTGCAATAGTTATGCCTTCTGAATATGTTGCATCTCGAGGGGTATGTACTACTATTTAATAATTTAGTAAACACACAAACCTTGTAACTTTTAAAAGGAAAATGGTTGCAAAGATTTTGTCTATCTTCCCAAACAAATTGTAACTCTAAAAGTCTAAAAGCATCCAATCACCTTTCAAAAACCCATATTGGTCAAAAACTGTATGTGACATTTCATGCTGTTGGCTGGTACATTCTGTCCAGTTGATCTAATTTATTTCCCTTTTCAATAAAGGGCCTCCTGACAGACATGTGAGCCTTTGGCCGTCTGTGAGTGTCTGCTCATTAATTAGGCCAGGGAATTCCACCGGCCGACGTTCTGAGGGGGAGCAAAGGTACCAGATGGACTCAGGGAGGGGTGTTAAGATAGGAAAAACACAATGGACAGAAAAAGGGAGAGATAGAGAAAAAAAACACACATACACACCCACACACAAACAATTACAACATTGTCAAAATTGCCATGAAAGATCAGCCAACCCCAACCTACACCCCCCCCCCCTGCCCTACACCAATCCTCTAGCATTCTGACCATATGACCTAATAAGAATCAGAATTAAATGCTGTAAAATGTTATCAATCCACTATCAAACTGAATTTGTGTTCTCCTCTGGAAAAAAGGGCATAATCTGCCATAAAGCCAGCTAGGCTGTGTTTGACCCATAAATACCCTGTTTGCATTTTGCACAGTAAATCCTCCACCCTCTCCTAGTAAATGCAAAGCCAAAGAAGCTTAAGAAAAGATAGAGCAATGAATTTGTCGCTCATGAATACAGTTAATGTTGTTTTTTCACGTTTCATATGATACTTGATTTGATTTTCTGTTATTGTTATTTCAGCTCTTAATCTTCTGGGACTGGAACTCTCTGGGTGAGTGTATCTTAGTCAGGCCGATAGACAATGAAATTACCACCAGGCTTGGCACTTCAAGCAAACACGAAGATGTTTACTATTTCGCTAAATGAGATTTCAACCGAAATAGTTGTTTTTGACAGCCTATCAATCTGCCACGAGCAACATAATTCACATTGTTAGGATAATATTTTTTGAAATAACAGCACCCTGTCAGTGATTGGCTGAATCTTAATACATGCCTATAGCTTATCCAGAATCTGGCAAGTCCTTCTGCACTTGTTTTGCTCAACCTAATTCTCTTCCCCATTTCCCATTGTATTTCAAAACTGTGAAAAAAAAACAATGTTATGGAAAAGAGGGAGATACAGTTGTATATATAATTAAAAAACTACTTCCATTTTGGTAGAAGAAAAGTGATAAAGAAGGACAGATTGATCATATGATGAATTATGAAGAGGCGGGGACATGTGCAGGTGGTGAAAAATTCAGATAAAAATTGGAGAAACTGAGGATGACAGAGTGAGAGTGAATGGGCCAAGAGATTGAGAGAGTCAGGGGGAAAAAAAGCAGAAGAGTCAGTGAGAGCATGGAAGAGAGTTGTGATAGATAGATAGATAGATAAAGAGGGAGAGTGAGCGAGGGAAAGAGCTTCTTGATTGCCAGTCTCAGGCAGTTTGACTGGTCGATGACAGCATGCTCCTGCTCCGACCATACGGCCTGTCTCCTTAGCTAACAGCCCAGCTGCACGGGGAATGTCCCCGGGCCTGACATTTTGACACGGGCGCCACGTTGACAAATAGCTGGAGTTTTCACCTCCTGCTACACTGTCTGCTTCCTGCTAAACCAGCCCTCGCTGACTGTATGAAGTGAGGGGGCGGGGGGGCTGACAGATCTGCTGTCAGACCGGGGGCTGCTGATCGAGGTCTCTGTGGGTGGCAGACTCCTACGAAGAGGGAGGGGCGGGGTGGCGCTGGCCATTGAGAGAACACTTAAGCCAGTTTTTTGGCATCCTTGCACAGTGGTGACTGCAGTTATCTCACACCCTGCCCCACTCCAACTCCCCCACACACACACACACACACACACACACACACACACACCCCTAACCCCCGTCCCCAGTATACTCCCAGCTGAGAGGGCTTGTCAGTTTGCTGTTGGCGAGGCAGCAGCGTGATTGCAGCACAGCGTGGCATTATAGAGTGTGCGCCCAGTTCTCAGGTGTGAGAGGTGTGGTCATGAGATGGAGGTGTTTGTATGTGAAAGGGTTTTGTGCACCAATGAACAATCCCTGTTTTTTTTACTGTAATTATTGAGTGTAACTTTCTTTGCTTGAAATTACCCCACCCTTAAGAACAAACTATTATTTTAATTGTCCAGACATCGTTCCATCCCTGTTATGACAACCACGTGAGAGATGGCATCAAGGTAATACTTGTAATTATCACCAGTCAGTTAGGTTTACTTTTGTTTTTTATATACCAATCCCTTCTGGACAAAAGCTAGGAAATTAATATATTAGTATTGAATGTGTGCCTAATTTTTGCCTGAGGTGTCTACATGCTCCTGAATGTGCATTGTGCTCTACAGACAGCTCTAGACGATGTATTTCACACAGTCTTAAAAGGGAGACACACAGGAGTGTGTGCATGCTTCTTCATCCATGTATCTGTGTCTGTATGAGTTGGACCGGTGAGTGTGTTGTGCCTTGGTACCGGTGGGGCTTTAAGTGCTGGCGGTTGGCTGTTATTATGGGGCTGTATTGATTAATCCCCTCGCCTGTATAACCTCTAGCTCACTTTGAGGTGTCCCCAGTGTGCCTGAGCTCTCGGCAGAGCACACGCTGTGATTAATGCCCATCTCCCGAGTCGACCCGCTACAGAGCACCGTGTCAGGCCAGATTTGTCAGCTCACAACTATAGATTTGTCCATGTCTCCTCCTCAACTTTGGAGCCACCAGTGCCCTGTAGTGTGAATCTGTCCCCTCTCTCCACTTTCACTCACCACCCGTCCCTTTGGTGAGAAGATGGCAGATGCATTAAACAATTCACCTAATAGATAAGCTACAATGTGCTTGACTTTCTTTTTCTCATACACCCCCTTTTCCCCCCACGTCCTTCCTCCCTCTCGTTCCTCATATCTCCCGCTGCTGAAATGGAATTGGATCAAAGAAGGAAAGAAGGGGGTAGGGGTGGAGGGAGGGGTCCTCATTGGGTTTTGTTGAAATATTTATAGGTCAGGGTTGACTGGTTAAATTGAATATCTATGCTGATCTCACTTGCCTGTTTAACTTGCGCCTAGGCAAATATGTTTCCTAGGTGATAACCTTTTATGTACCAGTCTGACTTCATTGAAATGCATAGAGATAAAAATGTGTCACACTTCACAGCCAAGCCAGGCATCTACTGATGCTCGATTATTCAAATGATAATTGACCCCCACCTGTAGCTTGCTTTTATTCAGTAGTCAATCACTCCATCCGCTGTTAAGATATGGAGAAAATAGGTTCTGTCATTTACATTACAAACCACTGGTGAATGTCAAGTACCCCAGGCGAGTCATTTGTGTGGAGAAGAATGGGAAAAATATATGGCCAATTATGATTTCCAATCTTTTTAATAATTTAAATGCTGTTGATATGTGAATTACTGGCAGCATAGCTCTCAGTCCTGTGCCCCGTTGATTTCCTAGCAGTATTATTTTCTCCCTAACAAATGACTTGATGTTAATCTTCATATATAATTTTCCATTTGTCTGATATAATGGCTTCTAGTGGCTTGCTGTCAAAGGCTGATAAATTGATAAGCAGTATCATAGCACTAGAATCAACAATGCATAAATGTTTGTTGGCCAAGACAGGGGCTTTTTTCTACCGTAGGGCACTCATGGTAATGAAGGAATGCATATTCATGCATGCACAAACATATACACACATGTATGTGAACAGTGAACACATTCAATCATCTGATACTTTTGCGTCGCGAGCTTTGATCCTCATTGTACAGAATAGCATACCTGTTCAGGGCATTTTCTTCCAAACCACCAATGGCTTCTCCTCAGCATTACATTTGGCATTACTGTCTGATCTTCTTGAGCATGAGCAATGTGTCCTAATGTTGTCAGTTTCATCTAAGAAAACACACGATACGGTTACAATTTGCATACATTTCCAAACGGAAGGCGTGAAACCATGCTCAGCAACTGTGCCTGTTTGTTTAAAGTCAGCCAAAGCTCTATAATTAGCAGTGTTTAATTATGGAAATGGCTGCCGAGGAGAATTTTAAACACACTTCTTCCCTGGATCATTAGTCACAGGGGCAAAAAAATGAAATGCTTTCAGCAATGAAGGGTTCATATTTCAAGCTTATAGCTGCTAAAAGGGTGTACTCAGAAAATCAATTTTATGAAAGTCCGTTCAGCACTAAAGGGAGTTCCATGCAACTAAGCAATTTTGAAATAATGTCGGTGGGGACCTGATTCATGGACGGTAACATGACTTTGCTCTCCTTGCCTGGGACATTATCCTCTAAGCCCAGGTCAGAGGTCAACCTCTGGTTTAAATCAACCTCTGTTTAGCATAACTCGATTCTTAAAGCACTGCTGGCAACCCCACACTGAATAGATAAGTAGTCTTCAGCAGGCAAAGAGCATACGGTGAACCAGATCAAAGCTCATGAAAGCCGTCTGAAGACCAAAGTGGGAGGGGAGAAAGTTCAGGTAAACTACGGGAGGAAACCTAACCTTGACCTCATGAAGTACACTATACCACAACAATGTCTTAACCTTGGCCACAACCTCACACACTGACAGTAAACACACCATTTTTGCATGCCTCCCAGCACACAGGCGCCCTCCACGCTATAAATCCACTCTTTGATATACCCCTACATTAAGCTGGGTGTCATTCGCTGGTATGAAGGATATGGGCGACACATGTGCGGGGGACTGCCGGAGACGCATGGGAACACCAGGTCGCCCAGTCTCCGCTTTAGAAACCACATCATCACCACGCGGCGCCCACTCACTTTGTGGGAGGCCTCTGTGCTAATAGCTTGTTGTGGGGCTTTGGTCTCTTTTGGTGTGTGTACTGTGCTCTCCGGTGGCGGTGGCTACAGCAGCAGTGGGGACATTTTGGTGGGTCGTTTAAGCTGGGAGGTCACATATAAAAACAGCTACAGCTGCACTGGGACGGCTGGCCCACGCTCCTCACAGGGGATTCCCATTAGGCAGATTGATTGTTTCCTCTCCTCTCCTCCTTTGATTCATGTCTTCCATCTAAGCTCTAATGAGCCATCGGCCGTATGGCACCACTCTGGGCATCTGTGCATCGGCCCCTGTACTGTACATGGCTAATGGGAAGCACTGTAAATGCGCACACACACACACACACACACACACACACACACACACACATATACAGTACAGACAAACCTGGGATATGTATTATCTATCCATGCTGCTTTCAGGACAGGGTTATTTGCATTCACCTACCTTGTCCCTTCACGTAAAAAAGATTTACACAACTTACAGAACTCAGTATATATATATATATATATATATATATATATATATATATATATCACTATAAATCAACAGTAACCATAGATAACTTACTTCACATCACAGTACCTACTGACCTCACAGAACAAAGCGATGAGTGTAGATGTGCACTGAGCATGTGCACACATGTTATTTATTCTGCCACAGAAAAGAGGGGACAGCTTTACAGCCCTCCACCACAACCATTATTTACAGCCTCAGCCATCCATATATCCTCCATCATCCACTTTAATGGTACACACAGAATGATAATTATGATAACAATAATAACTACCCATATAAAATCCCTTTACTGCACTTGGGAGTATGAAAGAGCTCTATTCTTTACTAAATAGTCTATGTTCCTCAGCGGAGAGTTAAAATAAGCACCGGTTTCCCTCAAATGAAACTCAGCCTGCATCTGATATTGATTCACAGCTACGTTTTGGAACGTTTTATTCAGGATAATTTTCTACCTTGGGAATTTGGGGGTGTAAAGGCTCCATAGCGAATCATTCAGCATGTTTGAAGATGCCGTATAATCTTTTTTTTTTTTTTTTTAAATCTAGAGTCCCTCTACTTTCATAGTGCAACTGAAGGTAATACTCTGTCTCTTGGTGGTGGTGTTGCACATCAAAATGAGCTGGAAATGTGCATATCTCCATCTGCTTCCTTATCAAAACATTTTATATTTGCTAAGAGGAACCATAAAATAATATTTGGCCTCCCTCCTGCTGCAGTTGTGTGTCAAAGATTTTAACTCGCAGCTCTAGACAGACATATTTGTTCAGAAAATATGACATAAAATTGTGTTTTTCCTAGATTGTCCTTGATCAATATGCCTCCAAGCATTAGTATTGGTTTTAATGTTTTAATGCAAGTTCAAAACAATGCTAATGCTGATAATTAAAGTGTGTGTGTGTGTGTGTGTGTGTGTGTGTGTGTGTGTGTGTGTGTGTGTGTGTGTGTGTGTGTGTGTGTGTGTGTGAGAGAGAGAGAGAGAGAGAGAGATAGAAAGAAGGTGATATAAAGAGAGAGTGACGGAGACATTCATCATTGACTGGTTGAGAAAAAGGGATAGGCTAGAGGGTAAACCAGTATTTCAGTTTCGATGAACTGCAGATGAACTGAGTGAGCAGAGGCAGAGTCATAAACACATGCTGCTCTGTGTTATTGATTGGGGAGAATAAATGAATGTTTGCTAAACATATTAGATGAGAGAAGACGCAGCTCCCACACTGATCAGGGTGATCTGCAGGGTGGCCCAGGGTCTTGTCTGTTTGTGTTTGTTTAGCTGTGTTTGAGCGCTGGTGTGCACTTTTAATGATGTGTGTGCATGTTAGAGTGTGTGCGGTTTTGCATGTGTGTGCGATTCTGTTCCAATGTTTGAGTCAGTTTGTGCACGTGCATTTAACAACGCATCCAGGCTTGGCCCCGGAGCCATGCAGAGTTTCAACTTGCCTGTGATCACACACACACACTTTCATTTCACCAGATTTTTGCCAAAACACCTCAGGTTGCCTCCACACTGTATGTGGGGAGAACTGTCTCTAGAGGTCACTGCAGTTCCATGGGTGACAGATGCAGCTGGGGCCAGCAACAACATCCTGTTTAACACAGCCACTTAGACAATAAGCATGAACTGGATGGAAGAGGCAAAGGCTGACAGAAACCAGAGAATATCACAGTGAGTTTCACACTGTCAAATAGCCAGACACAGATAGACATGCACCTATAAAACAAACCTTGCAACCTTGTCACCAGATGCTGCAGATCCATGAAGCTGTGTTGGGTGCTAATAGCAGTGATTTCACACTGACGCTGAAAGCTCCATGGCTGCAGCTCACATGTCTACTGCTGGACAAGGTAGGAAATAAAATGCATCCAAGTCCTCTGGTATACTTTCACCAGAAGCATAAGGAAAGTATGTACTGAGTATTTCCATTTTATGCTACTTTATATTTCTACCTTACTACATTTGAAAGGCATATATTTATATATTACTTTTTATTGCAATACATTTTTATTTTAAATCTTTAATTACTTGTTACTATGCAGTTTAGATTAATGATACAAAATATAATGGACAAATAAATGATGATATTATAATAGATTAGGCTGTGTAAAGTAATTAGAACTAGCCCCACTTTTACCATTTTCAACATTGAAGTGATGCTGTACATTAATGTATCAATAAATATATTCCCATAATAAACATTATTCTGAAATGGGTCATGATTTTGAGCTCAGTTGGTGGAGTGGGCGCACATATGCAGAGGTTTGTTCTTTGACACAGAAGGTCCAGGGTTTGAGTCCGACCTGTGATGGTTTTTCTGCGAGTCTTCTCCTCTCTCTCTCTCCCCTTTCATATCTCAGCTTTCCTATCCAATAAAGGCAGAAATGCCCCCCCCCAAAAAAAAACAAAATATATATATATATATAATAAAATATCTGAGTGCTTCTGATTTATTACTTAACACTTTATTCAATGGCATTAACTGCAGTACCATGGCATGCACATAGCTCAGTAAGTTATTCAATTTAGATTTTCAGATTATACTGTAAAGTGCTCTTTTGGGAAGGTTAGAAATACAAATAAATGAGATGATAAATAAAAAGATGCCCCAGGATTTCCCAGCCACAGGCAGCTCACGAGAATGTTCTTAAAACACAAAAGCAGCCTCATCATTTCTTTAGTTTTGGTTATGCCTCTCAAACTATTATTCTAATCTGGTACAGGAGTCAAAAAAGAGGAAAACATGCTGCCAGGCGCCTCTCTCCCACTAATTCTATTACACTGGGTTATTTTTAAAAGTTCCTTTTCTAAACATTTACTGTCAGTAGTACACTGGGAGCTGCTGTTCCATATGCTTTGTTTGTATTGTGGTTGTGGTTGCAGTGGGGCTGAACCCGCCTGCTTCCAGTGAGCTAGTGGCAGCTACGTGGTCCGCCATGCCAAGTTTAAAATTAGTAACAAATTTAATATGTACTCTGTTGGCATCCAGTGCCTTTTGTAGAGTGCAAAATTCTTCAATAGTTTGTCGTGGGGTCTCTCTGGAAGACCACAACCAGGCCCAATATAGAAACTCCAATTGGAAGACGGAGAGGGGAAAAAGAAAGGCCAAATCCAGAGCAGATGCGGATAACGTCTACAGTGATCAAGCTAAGAAAGCTGAAGCACTAACACAGGACCACCAAGACAAACTCAGCTCTTCCAACGCCTCCCTCTTGCTGGCAAAGGGGAACATGCACCGCTCCATGCTCCTTCCCCACGGCCACAACCTCAAGCCCAAACTATTAGCATGACCTAAACGACAAAACCATGCTCCTGTTAATGGTATAATCGTGAAGGGAAATGATTTATGGCTTTCATTTTTAAGGATCACTCTCCCCATAACTCCTAATATGGAGGAAAAATATCTGTTTTCACTAAGGGAGCCCTCCCATAATGCCTTATAGGCTGTTAAAGCATGGAAAAGAACATATTGGTGTCATAAATCTAGATTTCACACTAGACAGCCTAAAACATAGTGCAGAATTACAGACGGGGACAACAGTGAAGAAGTTAAACCAAAGCAAAGGATTACAGTTACATCTTGACTGGCTTGGATATGAAGTCTGGAAGTTTGAGGTAATTTCTATTAATAGTGCTTCATCAACAGATCTCTTCTTGGCTTACTTTGCCATCCATCACATCCTCAATTGCCCACAGTAATATACAACGGATTTACAACACATTTTTTAAAATGGATTGGACTTTTCTTTACTTTTGACTGCTGCAAGGTTATACAAGTTATCCATGAGATTTAAAGGTTTTATTTTGGGTTCACAGGATTTGTCCTCTAAATGTAATATATCAGTTTTCATGATTGTTCTTTCAGTGTGTACATGTCATTTTTCATGTCTTAAATATATTTAAAAGGACACATCAAACAAATATGTAAGTTATCCAAAAACAGAGAATTAGGAACCATATTTTATGTTAAAGAATATTTCCTTGACAAACCCTGGCTCACCTTGCTGCGTTTTTCTCCCCGGGTCATGAAAGCAGACGGAGTCAGTGGGGCTGGTAATTCACTCTACTGTAGTTTGGCCTCTGACCAGTAGAGGGAGGTCATTGATTTATTTCTGCCATGTTACAGCCGAGATCTGCATTGGCCTCCTTTGGGTTCTTGATTATGAGTGATTCTAAAGAAATGTGTCAGTTATTATTTTTAGACAACCGCATAATGCAAGCACAGTGGGCCCTTTGAAGGCTCATTTATTACGGAAGAGATAAGCATGTTCCAGCGGCCAGATTCCTCAGGAACAGGTCACCAGCCCTGATTAAAAGTGACTTCACGTCAGGCCATAAATATTTGTCAGCCCACCTTTGAAAGCCAGGCGAGCCATGGCTTCTCTGCTCGTTTGCCACATGAAAGTGCAAATGGAAACACTTAGGGTTGGGAGCAGCATCAGTCATATAGCTGGAATAAGATGGCCAATAAAAAGGGCATAATTATGATGCTCCATCATTTGACACAGCTCGGGGGTTTGGGCTGTTTGCCTGCATGCTATAAGAGAGAAGGAGAGAGAGAGAGAGAGAGAGAGAGAGAGAGAGAGAGAGAGAGAGAGAGAGAGAGAGAAATCCCACCCGTGAATAATGAGACCTGTACTTTTATGAGCGTACTGTGTTTAAGAGTGAACTTTGAAAATGTGTGGTCTGTGTGTCACCTCCCTCTGCTGCTGCTCCCTCCTCCCTAGTCTTTCTCCACCAACTCCTCCCTCCGCCTCCTCCTCTCCCCTCAGCTGTTTACCTTGCTGCTGTAGAATGTGGAGCGTGTTTCGACTGCCCCTCTTTGATGCCTCGTATTTGCGCCGCTGTATCAAAGCCACGTCACGACTGGCATGCCACCACAACAACAGCGCCTTGTTGTGGGGCACTTTATGGCCCATGCACTGATGTCGCTTGATGAGAGCCTATTCGGTTTGTTTGTGATAAACAAAGCCATTTTTCACATTTCATGGCCTCTACACAATGTATTTATATGATGAAATTTGATTTACAGGCCATGAGGTTCTCCCCAGTGTCTTGAATTACTTTTGTTTTTGATGAAGAGCCTTTTGTAAGTATTCATCATGACATAATTGCTTTAAAGTGCTCTTCTGTCATTTTTAGTCACTTTGCATGCATATGTTTTTGAAGCCACCATTGTCACAGTAATGATACGTTCAGTAATCAATGCCTCTACATTCCTTGCGTCTGCTTGATATTTGAGGGCCATGAGTAACAGTAAGCAGAGCTGAAGTAGACATCAGGTATGTGTGGAGACTCCATTAGAGCTAGCAACCATTTGACTTGCACACTAGTGTCTAATCCTAAACAGAAGCTTCACACAGAGAGCCAGGCCCCCAAGCAGAGCCCAATGGAGAAGAGTGCTGTCGACACCATACTGTTACACAGCCCTGCTGCGAGTTTTCCTCCTGCCCACATGATGCTGACGAAACTAATGTAGTGGAAATACTCTGTGTTCAGGTGAAGGAGGCTGTTCATTATAGGTGCTACTGCTACAGCTATTCATTGTGCTGCATATCTGTGAAGAAAGAAAAAGGTGTCGAGTCTCCGAGAGAGACAAGCTGCTGGCTTCACATGCTGGACTTCATCTGTCAAATCTGCAGTGGTGTTGGCATAGGCTGAACTCAGGAAATTGGAGACATAAATTGAAGAGAATTGAAAGTGCTGCTGCTTCTTTGCAGAATACTGTTGTTGAACATTGTTGCTGTCTGCAGTCCAAATGAACTGCTCCCGGAGGCTGTCACCTATACAGCATCACAAAAATAAACCTATTGTGACATGATTCTTCTCACCCTAAATCATCCTAAACCAGAAGTTCCTCCTTAAATGTGATTTGTGTCCATGGAATGTCAAGTTGCTAAATTGTGTGTGTGGGTCTGCACATGTTGAATACACCACATGGTACTTTTCTCTAAACCAAAGAACTGCAAACAAACATAAAACTAAACATTTTCTTCAGTACGACTGCAAAATTATAATATTGTCATCCCTTCTATAAAAACCTGAAACCATAGAAACACCATAGAAAGTGAGAGTTGTTTTAACAGGTTGCACTGTACTCCAATTATGTACTGTATTTTTGACTGTTCATCTAAACAAATGGCAAAATTGCCCTCTTAGATGCTGTTATGGTAGATAAAACACAATAAGGTCCCTCTAGGGTGCCCTAAATGGAGAAAACATGAAAAAGTGCCCTTAGAGTGCCCTTCCAGTGGAGAAAATGTGATGAAGTGCACTCTAGGGTCGCCTTAAAATTAACAAAATGTGATGCAGTGCCATACAGGCTGCCCATACATGCCAGAAAACTATTTGCGCACTGGTGCACCACTGCATGCAGCTGTTGCACGTTTTTTCCACCCCTGCCCCTCAGACAGTCTGAGTCCACCACTGTTCACATCTGGCAGACATGTAGCAACAATTATAATGTTACTGTTACTATATTCCAAAATTACTTTTAAACGTTTTGTCTCCACCAACATGTGAGAATATCTGGATATTAAGCTGCTAATTGATGTGTTTGCCACCTGGTTCTGGGCAGGTTATGTACAGTGGATTCATAAGGTTACATAAAGTGGGTTTATGAGGATAGCGAAGTTGATTAGAGCAGCTCAAACTCAACCATAAAATATTGTAGGTATAGCAGCAGTGAGACCAAATAATGATTAAAAAGGGGATAAAACAGTTGAGTGATAGATCATTCTCTTGATTTAGTGTACACATAATGATTAAGTCAGGGTTAAGGTGTAGTTATGATTAAATGATCCAAATATATCTGTTTCTAGTGAATCAAACTTGTGTTTTGTGTCTAACAAGTGATTCTGGTGGAAAGGTGAATTAACATGGCCATCCACCACATCAGCAAAACACCCCTACTTTTCATGTTATTTTTAGTGTCGATACACTGACTCTGTCAGTCACATGAGCCCTGCTTCCTCTTTCATGTGATTCATAGAATTGCATATGAGGTGTGTTATTTTTCATAACTAAAATTTGTTTTGACAAAAGAGACATGGCTTGTAGAGACTGTAACATTTGGTATATATGTCTAATTTGTGGTCCGGCTATGACATGATACACCCCGTTTGAAAGTCAAATGGAAACTCAACAGCATGCATTAAAGGCCAACAGATGCCCCACATGAATGGGAAGAAAAACAGAAGGAGACAGCGAGATTAAAATGAGATTCGGGGGATTATTAAAGGGCATTAAAATGACTCAGGAGATTATTCTGAGGGTGGTGACGCCAACCTAAGGTCAGAAACAGAAAACTGCCAGTAGCAGACAAACATAGGATAACAGGAACAAACGCGCACACAGTTAACACTCCATGGGTACGATGTAAGGATTCAGGCCTAACATGAAAGCTCCTCTCGTGCTGGCATTCAGGAAGAACATATTTTATTGTGTCTCCCTAGTGGGTGAGCCCTTTACTGTGTAATTGGGACTTTTTGACCTGATTATTTCTGTGCATGTTCAAAGTAAACATGACAGTATTTGCTCAAACAATCCCCAGAGTACCATTTGTACTCCTTCCAGTAGTAGAGTAAGATTGCCCTTGGCCTTTGGTTTAGCAGTGGAATTGACACCAGGGGAGAATCATTGGGCAAGCCGCAGAAGCCATGAAAGTGAAGATAAATAGCTTTGTAACAGGGTGAATCTTACCTACATACTGTATTATCACTTGAGCTAGGGTCTAGCCACCACATTCACAATTAGACAGTGAACTGAGATGAGAGGTGGAAAGAGGCTCAGAATTTGGTTACAAGTCTTTATTCCCACACTTAACAGGCCAGAGGAGACTCCAAGAGCCTACTTACTCTAAAGAGAAATGAGGTCTGCAAAAGAAACAAGGCCCTGGGAAATGGCAGCACTATCATCTCTCTGTGCCATGCTTCATTTGGGTCCTGTTGGTAACACGCTTGAGTGGGCAAATGTTCTGGAGCAGATCACTCTGCCTCGAGTACAGTACTGGTGATGGAACGAAGACCTGGATTTTTTGCGGACACGAACAGCACAGGTCAAACACGGGGTATAGAAAGAAGCAGGGGTCGCAATGCAACATCTACCCAAACCGCACAAAGCCAGCTTTTAGACTTAGACTTAGACTTAGACTTCTCTTTATTGATCCTTTTGGGATGACTCCCGCAAGGAAATTAGATTTCCAGCAGCAGATTTCAGCAGTTTACAAAACACTTTAAATAGAGAGGTATAAAAAAATACAGTATAGAAAAAATACAGTATAAGAATAACAATAACAATAAACTTTTAGCTAAATATTTTTTTACAAAAAGTAAACAAACAATAAAAAACAAACTACAGATAAATAAAGATAAATATATAGGACTATATATACCCTCTCTGGCCATTCCACCAAGTTCATAATTGTCTTTGACAAAACTCATTAGTAGAGACCTTGTAGGAACATCGGTAATCAGAAATTCCATGGAGGAAGACATGCACAGAAACAATGTCCCACACACATTTCATTGCGCCTTTTGACAAAATGTAATGAAGTGTGTACAGTGTCCCCCTCATCTGAACTCTGAGCCACTGGTACAAAGACTTTGTTTTATGAGCCTTAGCTGCCCAGCGTGGGACACATCAAACGACACTTCCATGCTGCCTCTTTTGTCGGACTAGAGGGCAAATTATTGTTTGAGATGTTGTTGTTGTTGTTATTATGTCTTCCATTTATACGAAGAGGCCATTGCTATCATGTCAGAACAATTAATAGTCTTTAACAACGCGGGCACATGCTCATTAAGTGGGGGCCTAAATGTGAAGTGCACATGTGATGGATGCTCCTGACAGTGCTTTGTCAGAGGTTACCCCCTCATTGACCTATAGTACAACAAACCACAGTAACAGTCATTGTTAAACTGGGCTCAGCCCCTTTCAGGCCCTGTTTAAGAGAAATAGCAATAAAAATAATAAAGGACATGTGATGCTTAAAGTTTTCACTCCCATGCCACTCAAGCCGTACAGGCTTACCTTTCTCGGACTCATAAAAGGGATGGGATTTCTTTATCTCGCCATTCTTTTTTAAGTGTACAGTATATTTTACATTTTAAGTTACATTTAGGCATTAAGCTGACACCCGTCTTAGAATATGTGTAGTACCAGAAGAAAAAGGGAAACTATTTAACAAGTGGATAACTAAATAAGTGTGCTCACTGTATCCATTGCTCCGAGGCGTTTAAGCTGTCAACAAGAGTTGTCCTTGAATTCAGAATTGCTCAAAATCACATGTCGTTTTCTGCAGTCTAAACAAGTTGACCTACAAAAATCCCACTTTATTAGAAAATAAACATTTTAAACTGATATCCTAATAAAGTGAAGAACACATTTTTTAATTCTTAACATACAACTTACAATTTTAAAAACAACAACATTTTGATAACTTTGTGTGAGACCATCATGAAAAAAAAAAAAAGATCAGTAATATTATTCACACTCTGTGTTGCATTTTTAAACATTTACAGTGCACAGCAAAAACATCTAGTTTTAAAGTGTTCATATAATGCTCATTTTCAGGTTCATAATTGTATTTAGAGGTTGTACCAGAATAGGTTTATGTGGTTTAATTTTCAAAAAACACCATATATTTGTTGTACTGCACATTGCTGCAGCTCCTCTTTTCACCCTGTGTGTTGAGCTCTCTGTTTTAGCTACAGAGTGAGACATCTCACTTCTGTACCATCTTTGTTGGGAATCGCACATGCGCAGTAAGTACTACTAGCTTGTCAGAAGCAGAGTATGAAGGCGTGCCACGCTAGCAGCTAGGCGAGCATTATAACGTGTGTTACAAAGTGACGCACGTTCGTCGTGGAAGAAAAGGCTGGACTACAACAGAGCTGTTTGGAGCAGTTTGTGAACAGTGTTTTCTCTGGAAGATGGTGATTCCCTTTGGGGTGGACTTTGGGCTTTTTTCACTTTGTAAACCTATAATGTGCAGAAAAAGATATATAACACAATAAAGGAAAGGGGAAACGCCAAAAAGCATAATATGAGCACTTTAAAGTGAGCTACAAAATTGAAAGCAAAGAAAAAATAACTAAGTGTGTCATGTCCCAAACACTGACTTTACCAGAACCCCCGTTGTTTCTGACAGTCAGCTGGCCTATTGACTTGAAAAGAGCATATAGGGTGCAAGCAGCAAGTTGGCCCAGAAAAGATCAAAGATCCATGACAGGGGGGGGGGTTGACTGAATGTACACTTATGGAAGTGTTTGATAATAACAGACATATGAGCATAAAGAGAGTCTCTGATTTCATACAAAGGATGGTCACAGATTAATAATGGCAAGCCTGTTCAAGTGTTGATGTTTACCATAGCTTGTTTTTCTTTTTTTGCACATATGTGTGTTTTGGATTATGCAAAGATGCTCTAATCAGCACCCGCCATCTCCCCCTCCCTGACGAAAAATTTAATTTACCAAGAGGAAAGCGTGTATTATTGAGATTCAGTTGTGCATATATAGGCTACCTAAGCAACTTATTATGTTACATTGTAGTTTATTACAGAGTTAATGTCTCGCCTCAGATTAAAGATGTCAGACAAACAGTCCCCTCCCCTTGAGTCCACCACTGTCACCAATAACACCAAGATTATACTAAAACATATATTTATGTTTCCTTCCCTTTACTTTAGGTTATTTTATTTCATTAATTTAAATGTTGGTTTTCTCACAATATTGAAGTCCATGGCATCCAGACCAGCTTCCATTTATAGCTGGCTGATGTGTCTCGTGATTGCCTCTGTTCGGCGCAGCTGCTTTAGCCATATGTAAAACACTGTATAGCCTATAGGACAGACTAATTGACCTGTTAGCTGCTTCAGGCATACGCTGCTATATGAGCCCATCATGACCATTATCTGTGCTTTCCCCTAGGTACCTCGCCGTGGTGGTAATCCAATTGTGCATGCATCATTACCTTCAATACCATAAGGCAGCTTTTCTTTACAGCCTCCGATTTAATTAAAGTTGGTTGTAAATATTTGATACACACCTACCCTACATTTTAACATAAAGAGCATCGCATCAGGCGTCATGACTGATTAGTGTTGAGGAGGAGGAGGAGGAGGAGGAGGAGGAGGAGAGGGGCTCCCTGTTAGCAGCTTGTTATTAACAGACAGACTGTTACAGTATCGGCCTACTGACTGACTCCTGATGGGTAAGAGCTGTCATTCCTGACTCACATCAGGTGGAGTGAACTGCTTCCTGTTTTCCTCCATACATTTTCCTGAACATTTTGTTCCCGTCTATCTATTATTCTTCATTTATTCAGTTGGCCTTCATTTGAAAATATACAGTATAATCAACTGTAAAGGTGTCCTCTTGATCACATATGACAGGAAAATGTGAATCAGTAAATGAGAGATTCAGACCTTTGAAATAGATCTAATGGGCTATAAAGGCTATATTAAAATGTATTTGTTTGTGACTTCAGCCTCACGCAGATCATTTTGTTAGGTCTCCGAATAACACAGGAGGAAAATTGAACGGGAAAAAAAAAAATCTCAATAGGCCTAAATTATTATTCCTGACCTTCTTCATGCTCATCATGTAGATTTACCTGGATTTACCCATATACTGATTTACCGGGCTCCGTGCATTACTGACAGCTCGGCCACTGGCTAAGGACGCATAGGGATGACCGCAGCGCCTCTGAATTGAGCCTGAATTGCCCTAAAATACTTTTATTACAAACATAATCCCACAAATACAACCTCAAGTGACGTTTATGTGAGGCTGTGGACTCGTGTGCAGGTATTGCCTGTGGTCTGGAATCAAATGTAGTCATACAATCTAAATCTTTGCCATGCTTATGACTTATAATAATTCACTGGTTTCAGGAAGCAAGACAGGAGATTAAAGTTAAAAAAGGGAACATAGTAAGACAAGGAAATTATTGATTTAATAATATTATTTAAACAATTTAAATTATATCACAAACAGCTTTTTCCTTTTAGCTTTAGGCAGACAAGTTGTTTAAAAATGTCACAAGTGAGCTATTTTACAGAATTTGCCTTTTAAAGTAAAACACGTTTCACATAACCTAGTCTTGTCACTAGTCAGTATTTTTGTTTTGGTAGTTTTGTGCAGTAGGAGGATGGTGCGTCAAAATCCATATCCCAGCCGCATTTGGTTTGCACAGCACTCGTTTGTCGTTTGCTACGAAACTGTTTGATTTCCAAAGTTTGAAATGTGAGGATGAAAAGTTGTTCATACCGTCAGCGCGCATCACAGACTACAGTGATCATCTCATTGCAGAGCTGTGTGTAGGAGAGTCACAAAAGTTAGCCGATAACGAGATGGACTATATAGGCAAAACAGCCAAATCAAACGGACTTTGATGGATCATGTGAATTTCTCTGGCGTGTTTGATCCTACAAATGACCTTTTAATTAACACAATGTTAAGTTAGTGCAGCGGCTCGCTACACAGGGGACAAAGCAGCATTCATCCTATGTTCCAGCCTCGTTGCTCGGCCTGAACAGTAACAAAGTGTTCGATGCCACTTCTGATTAGATGCTGACAATAGAGGGATGATGTCCCCTTTCTTCCGCAACTTGTGCATTTCACTCACGTCCTCCTCTGAATTATGACCTTCCATCAGCGCTGCGGCTTCGTGCGTCGAGTCGAGATGATAAACTTTGATCAAATGCACATCCGCAAATGTTTTAATTGGCCGACAGGACGTTGAGCTCTTAAATCTATAAATAACCATGACACAGACAAGGAAAGCTCTTAGAAAAAAAAAACTGTATTCTTAGAAAAAAAAAAAAAATGCCATGAAAGGCAAACACAGAACAAGCTCACATTTTTAACACAATGACAAAAATCCTCCAGGTCCACGCGCAACATAGGTGGATCCGGTCCTTTTATGGTCAACTTTATGTCCGACAAGCTTTTTTTTTTTTCTTTTACATCAGGCAAAATGACACGAAGCCACAGTAAAACGCAACATGTAACAAAATACTCAAAGGAGATACGAATTCAACCAATAAACACATCAGATAATTAACAAACAGGATAACAAAATAATAAATACATAGAGAAATAAATAGGTTTGCTACACTACACGATTGCCATACACAAAACCGGCCGTTTTTATTTGGCCATTCTCATACTTTTGCATCTAGAATTGTTTGCATATAGTCTTTTACACCATAAAAACAAAGTTGTGCAAAATGACAGACACGTCCACAGTTTGACAGCTTCTCACTGCAGCAGCGCCAGGTAGCTCCCAAGTGTCATATTGAGGCCGATCGATCCTCCGCCAGTGTGTCCTTTAGTGCATAATAAATGTCCCATTATTTATTGTGGTACAGGTTACAGCAATCTAGCAGAGAAAAAAGAAGACACAGCAGGAATTAAGATAATCTCCCAAAATGAGAAGGAATAAACCGTCTTTATATTATATACTGTACGTTTAACTTGATTGCAACAGAAACATAAATATTCTGTCAAATGTTTGGATGGTTATAATCAACTACTTTTAAAATCATGCATATTAGTAACCTGTCACTTGCCATTTTGCAATCATTATATTTAGATAAAATTAAAAAAAAAATGAAATTAAGCAACATCTATTTAACAAAAAGTGAGTGATTGAGTGTCTATGTGTGTCCTTGTTCACCTGTGAGTGTTTGAGGGTGTTTTTCTATGCCCTGTGTTTGTGTGTGTGTGTGTGTGTGTGTGTGTGTGTGTGTGTGTGTGTGTGTGTGTGTGTGTGTGTGTGTGTGTGTGTGTGTGTGTGTGTCGTGACTTCACTGGTTTCTTCCAGTTCAGTGCAGCCTCTCACCTGCTTCACCTCTTCATCACCGGTCTGAACGCAGTGACCTTGTCATCCTGCACGGTCCTGCAGGCTTCACTCAGGTCAGATGACTGTGTCTCTGCTTTGCCACCAGAGAATCCTACACACCCAAATAAAAGCATAACTAAGAAAATTGCCTCAGGTAAAAGCGTCTCCTCACTTCATAACCTTAGATTGGCTTTTCTACATCAAACAACACATGGAACATGTTTTAAAATGCTGGTGTTCCTTAAGATACTAGACAATGGGAATTATAATCTTTATAACACAGAAACAGTGGCTGTTCTGGGGGGTGTGGGGGTGTGTGTTTGGGGAGGGGGTGGTGGCAAGGGTGGCCTGTGTCCCCATAATATTAAGCCTCGACCCCCCCTCTGGCCACCCTAACTGTTGCAAATATTTTCATATATTTATCCCCAAAGAGTTGCAGTGGTAAATAAAATGTAGGTTAACACTGAGTTGAAATTATTGTTATATGTGTATCGTTAGTCTTTTGTAGAACCAAACCTATGTAGGTAACACTTAATGCTTAAAATGTTTGGTACCCCTAAAATCCCAGCCTGGCCCCTCCATTTGAAAAGGTCTAGAACCGCCACTGCACAGAAAACCTCTACATATGAGACCGACTTCTGTCCCTTGTAATATGGTATTGCACGTATAAGATGACATACCTTCAATAGTGGAGTACTGACATGTGTCTGGGAGTGCAGCATAGGATGAACAGTGCAGTTGGATGTCCTTGTGACTGTAGCTGCCAGTGCCATAGACTTTTGAGTGCAAGGATGAGCCCTCAGAGAAGGGGCTCTCAGTATTGGTGGCACTGCTAGATTCATGGAGGCCTCTCATGGCCCCACACTGTCCAGTAAGAGCCCCGGTAAGCCTGGCGCTCTGGAGCTGGCAGTCCCCGGTTGTGTTGCCTGTCCTCAGCTCCGAGCCATGCTGCTGAGGGCTCAGTATGACCCCCGAAGCCGCCGTACGTGCGAGAGACCAAATCCGAGGCTTATCTGATGCTTCAAAGTGAGACAGGGACACTGTTCCCACGGGGCCGGTCGAGGAGGGTGCCTTGGACAATACAGGATCCAGGAAGTCAGACGGGAGAGGAGGGAGGGTGGTGACACTTTTGATGGCGCAGGGGAACGCGTGGAAGTTGTTTGTTAAACTCAGGTGCAGCTCGGAGCTGCAGTCTCTCTTTTGAGGGTCTCCAGATACTGCCATGACCCTCTGGAGGTCGTGCTCATCGGCAGCCATCTTTTCACAGTCACTGTCCAGCTTGTCACAGTCGTCGTCTTCCATGTCATCCAGATCACTCAGATGCAGATCCTTCTCCTCCTTGCAATCACTAGAATCTGCATTGAAGAGAGGACTGTTTATAGTGTTTATATACTTTTATGAACTCATAGAGACATTGTTTGTTTAGAAAACTTTGAAATATACTTTTTTCACTCAAATTTACTTTGTTTTATTTTTGGTCCATATGATTGGCAACTGTGTTTCGCTATATTTAGTGTAAGTCACCGTATTTATAGACAAAGTATTACCTTTGGTGACACAGTCTTGCTCGCTCTTGTTAAAGTCATCCTTCCTGTCATCAGTGGCCTTATTCTTTGGGGACCAGGTCATCTTGTTCTCCTTCTTTAGCCTCCTCCTGGCGTTGGCGAACCAGGTGGACACCTGGGTGAGGGTCATTTTGGTGATGATGGCCAGCATGATCTTCTCTCCCTTGGTGGGGTAGGGGTTCTTGCGATGCTCATACAACCATGTTTTCAGAGTGCTGGTGGTTTCACGAGTTGCATTCTTTCTTCTGGCTGTGCCATTAAAGTCCACTGTCCCGTATCTGGAAAAGGGACACACACAAATACACACAGACAGAGGCCATTAGTGCAGTAAATGAAGGATGTCATAGACTTCTCACTCAGACATCCTAAAGCCCAAATACCTGCTGTTTGAAATATATACAGCTTCGCTCCATGAAGGCATCAGTATGAAGTTACACTCTGACCTTTGATCTAAATGTGATTCCCCCTCTGAATGGCTGCTTTTAATTATCAGTGGTAGAATAAGTTTTGGCAGGTCGGCTTACACTCATAATTACATATAGTGTTCAAAAATAAACATAGAATTTACCTGTCATATTGATACTGTCCAAGTGAATGGTCATAAGGATAGTATGCAGCGGTTTGAGTGATGCCAGAGTGTAAAGTGCCTGTGCTGTCCTTAATGTCATACTGTGGATTCTGTAAAAGACAATAAGGTTGTTATAAGTATGCAGCGTTCATTATTTCTCCGCATTTTGATGATTTTTGGAAAGAAATGAAGACATTTGCTATTTTTATGCTCCTAAATCAATAACAAATGCCTCTAACCAAGAGTGAAAATATGTTTTACATGAGATCATTATGTCTTTTTTAAAATGTAACTTAACAGGTTTAATATGCTAAACATGATCCTAGAATGGTATTTATTATTATAATATGAAAAACAGAATGTGTACAACGTGCAATTTTTCCATGGACAGTACATTTTAGCTGGCTTCAGGTGTTGAAAATAAGAGAGAATAAAGAAAGAAAAGCTGCAACTTACAGCTGCACTGCAAAGTATCCACTTAACAAGGCATTTAGTCCTGTATCCACTCTAAAAATGTACTTTCTCAAAGGGAACAATTCTGACAGAGTAGTATATATTGAAGTATAATTTAACTTTTTTTTCAAATGCCCGTTCAGCAACATACAAAAGAGCCAATATTTTTAAACAACGCAGAATAAGGATGATTGCTTATAATAATAAAATGACATTTGACTCAAATGAGAAGTTCCTCTGCATTGCTTCTACACTCCTTCCTCTCACCTGACATCCTTTTAGGGGGAAGGAGATAAGACTGGATGCTGGATTAAATGGCATGTCGAGACGGATACGCTTGCAGTGTAAAATAAATTGATAAACAAAACCCAGTTGATCGATGAGCCTGAGCCACCCTCCCCCCTTTGCGGATCGGATAAGGCTGATGCCCACCAGAGTGGAGTAGATAGCGGATGGGTCGGTGCTGTAGGGGAAGTAGTTGGCGTAGTTCTGGCTGGCGGCAGCCGCTGCGGCGTATGGAGAGCTGTACATCCCCAGTGCTGCGTTCAGCTCCGTTCGGCTGCTCGCCAGGAGCCGGTTCTCATAGGACGGGCAGCAGAAGGAGGCAGCAGCGGCGGCAGCGGCGGCGGTCTGGGTGCCGCCTGTCCCGTCAGAGACCGACCTGGAAATCGAATCGCAGCAAGTCGTACTGGGGTTTGCCGACACGAAAAACTGCATGAAGAGAATCGTGGATAGACATGGTCATTGGCTGTTTCAGCTCTTATTTGGATGCCTGTGACAACTCTGAAGTGAATGTGGGTGATGCACTGCAAAAAGATATCTGAGTTAAGTTGCTCAATCAGTGTTAGTGTTGAGCATTTGAATTCCAAAACGAGTGAATATGTGAGCTTGCTTTTAGTTCATATCAGTTCAATTATCCCGAATCAGGTGTTGTTATCTTTACTTGTGACCTGCCTTATTTCAAGGTAAGTCACTTTTCAGAGAATTCCTCGAATGAGAGAAAAAAATATATATCTTACATCGTGAACTCGTGTAATAAGCATATCATCTTATTGTCCCTTTTCATGTTTTAATAAAAAAATGAATTTTATTTTTTTCAGTGGATATTAAGGTGGAAAAAGGTGTGCGCAATTCCTGCGTAAAAGTGACCTGCTCTAGTTTATCATCGGGTTCGAAATAAGATAAGTAGTATCACTGTACAAGTAAATCACCACCTTATCATAATTTTTGTATTCATTTTATAGCCTAAATAATGTACTGAAAGTTCAAATATTGTCGAGGTAAAAGTTGTGTGACAACTTTTCCTTGGGAGTAACTTTTGTCCCCTGATCGACTTGAACTTCTTTGAACTCGTCATTAGGCGCTACAATGGTGTCTTGAAATGTAAACAGACCACTTTAATTGAGTTATAAAAAGCTTTCAGGATAGAAGGTGTCTAGCAATCCCACACGTCCCATTTAAATAGAAAGTTTGCGAATGTGTGCAGCATGCGTTACAGCCCAATTACACCTCGTAGTGAGCAATAGGTGACAATCATCTCTATTGTCATCAGAAAAACACGTGAGTTCATTCATAATTCAGTGTAATTGGACACGGGTGCCTGTATATCGATACTTGGTTCAACAACAAAAGCACCACACGAAAATAGCTGTCAATACTGTCAACGCAGTCGCTCAGTCATAAATGTTTCTTATAGAGAGAAGTGCTCTGACTGTACTGCAGTAGAAGAAAATATGCACAAAATATGCCATTTCTGTGTGTGTGTGTGTGTGTGTGTGTGTGTGTGTGTGTGTGTGTGTGTATGTGTATGTTTATGTGTGTGTGTGTTTGTGTGTGTGGGTATACAACACTTAGGAGAAATAAAAAGCAAAGAGGCTTACCTGTGAAGTTGCATTGTAGGGGTATCCAAATTGCGAGAAAGACATAGCTGCTTCTTTTGTTACCATCAGCAATATTCTTCACCCTTGATCGATTGCAACCAATTCAACTTCAAATCCACCGTCTTACACACATTTCCACGCACGGCCTTTCACTCAATAATAGATGACTTCACTCATAGGAGGGAGACTTTAGGATGGTACCAGCTGCAGATTGTTTTATATGAATGAATAATCCCCCCCAAAGGACCCGATAAGAAATTAAATTAAGCGTCATTAAGTGCAAAAAAAAATTGTTGTTGTGTTCGCTGAAGGAGGCTTAAAGGATAACGTAAGACTTGCAAGATATGGACTCTGCTTGTGCTATTATTTGTGGCTCTATAGTTCTTTAGCATTCATCCATGCAAGGGTATCAGCGTGACGTCACTGTAATCCCGGAACGGCAGGGTACCAAGGATAGAATAATGTCTTTGCCAATCACGTTCAACGCAGGGGTTTCTTAAGGTGCACTGTACACAGTCATGTCCCGCTTTTGTAATAGAATTCTTCACAGATTTGCTGAGATAACGTCTCGGAAAATTGTATTATAGTTTATCATTATTGAATTGTAGCATGGCAACATATGGAAACCCTTTGTGAAGTTAAATGAATGAGAAAAAAGAGACATTGAAAAGATTTGGGCAGTCGTGTGAGTTATCACAAACACATACACATTCAGCAGAAGAGATTAGTTGTTGTTTTTTTTTCACCCAGGCAAATAATCAAACATGTAAACTAGAATGTCTGCTGAATATTTTCTATAAAAAAAGATTGTAGGTTAAAACAGTTTCGTTTATTTACAATCTATCACAATCAAAGCTGGTTGAATAAAAACGTCTAACGTCTTTTTTTTAAATTTTTTATCTCGACCTCTGTTCGCCTCTGGCTCTCTGGCCAGAGGTCCATCCCGGAGTTAATGACGATGATGTTTCTATCTTTCTCTATTAGAGAGAGATGCAGTCCCAGCAGGACCGGTTAGAGGGGTTTTTGGCAGGTCAATAGACCAGTGATTGATGCGCGCCTGGAGACCTACGTGACCATTACGCGTAATGCGTAATTGTATCAATTAACAAATGGATACATGCCCTTGTTTAACCAACGAGTAACAGAGTGAAAATATGCCTTAGAGGTGAAATCCGAAGAGCTGTGCTAAAAGAAAAAAAAAAAAGACAGTGGAAGCTCTGATCTCCAGTAATTAAATATCCGTGGAAGGGGGCGACGAGAATTGCATTTTAATTGAATGATGCTCACTTGAAAGATGGGTAAGGAATGATGCTGCCTCACAGTGAATGAAACGAGAAATAATTTTAAGCCTTATTAGATCAGCAGCTCAACCATCACCAGTTCTCTCGCTCCCTCCCATAAACATAAACAAGCTGAGCCCCCTCCTCGTGTGATGTTGAGCTGGGACAGGGAGGGAGGGAGGGAGGAGTGTCTATCATTTCCCCCTATACACACTATATTTGTATTGACAGTGACAGCGATGATCAGTCCTACTGAGTCATATGATCTGCCTGTTTCTGACTATCTAGGGCTATGTAAGGTTTCCGTTGTCACGAGTGATACCTTGTGCCAAATGTCCCGCTGCCGTGCCTCTCCATAACTGATAGCTATGGCGTGTCCTCCCTTGGAGACGCTTCTGCGATTATGGGCTTCCTCTCCGAGGGGCGCTAAAGAGCCGCGTGTAGGAGATGAAGATCTCCCGTCAAGAGATTTTCCACAGAGATGGATGTGGACAGAATGGTCATGGTCCAGGCTATGGGAAGTGCCTGCAGTAAACACCCACAGGCAACAGCAAGTCTTACACACACCAAGTTCTTTGGTGCTCATTCTGACAGGCAACTAAGTTACAGTAGGAAACTAAGCATTATTGTGTGGCTTGTATTTTTTTTTTTAATAAAATGTTTTAAATCTTTTTTTTAACTTGTTGATTCTTTCAATGTTCAGTTCCTGCCATCTCACTTACTGACATTTTATCTTAGAACCAGGCTCATTCTGCACCCAAACATTTTAAGTTGCCAAAACTCAACAATGGGCATAGTGCAAATAACTTAAACTCAATTATATCTTAAAGTGAAAGGGACAAGCCAACTTGATTATAATAACTATATATATATATATATATATATATATATATATATATATACTTTATATACAAATGTATCCTTGTGGCATGAATGAAAACAGTCTGAGGACAAAAGGTGAAAAGGCAATGTACATGTATGTTGACTATTTACAGTGTACTGGATCAGATATCTGAAAGAGGAAAACAACGTATCTCCAAAACATCTACTTTTCATGAGATATGAAAAACAAACCTGTTTTTTTATTTTATTTTTAGCTTTGTGACAATGCAATCAGATAATCTAATGGCTTTCTAAATCATTTATTGAGCTTCATTCCCTGAAGGAATACTTAATCCTCCAGTTTATCTTAAAAATTCAGAATCACTAAATGTGGAGACATGCTTTTACGTGGACAGTGGCAAGAGTTTTAATGGGAATAACAAAGATGTCAACAACAACTGTAATTTAACATTCTTAACTTTCCATTTAACATTGATGATGGATATCAGAACTTATTATCTACGGAGGATGCACACTTTTATGCCTAAAGCGTTATTCCATAGGGGAATGCGCACACAGAGAAGGTTGAAACAAGCTAAATGTAATTGCATGCCGGTGGTCGATGCTTTTCTGCAAGGGCATGCATGATGGCCCAAGTGCATATGGACAGACTCATGCATAATGCATGTCCAGCAGTCAGTGCAGATCCCACTGAATCAGGCCGAAATTAATACTAATTGTAATGGCAGACTGGCCACAGTGCCCTTCCCTCTAAAATGTGTGACAACCCCACAATGAGACAATGAGTGTTTTGTCTGGATTACTTAGTTATCACATTGGAACAAGTTTTTGTTTTTTAGCAGCTAAATGGTTCACAACAGCAATTAGTGATTCATTTTCCTCAGATGTTTTCCTGAGTAGAATTACTTTTGGCAAAGTCTGCCGTTTTAGAGGGTTAGAGCAGGGGTCTTCAACGTCTTTTAGGCCAGGGACCCCTAAGCTTAACAAGAGACCAAGTAGGGACCCCTACCGTATGTATCATACACAATTGAGTTGCATATTCAACTGTGCAGAATGGATGAAAAGAAATTGATATTATTTATGCATCATGTTTTAATGTTAAACATACATCTGGAAGGCATAGTGACTCCTTGAGCTTAACTGTATGGCTACCAGTGGCTAACTTACCTATAGTAAGCTTATCTACAATGTGTACATTTGTTTTCTTAAAAATAGGCCACTCTATCTTAGCTATTAAAATTTTGCATTTATATTAATTTATATTTCAGACTTATTTTAATTTTTGAAATAAAAAACTTTCAAAGTTTCAAGGCCCCTCTGTTGAGGCTCTCTGGTTTAGAGTACTATATAGTACTACTCTCCCAGCAGTGTTAATGCAATAGGAACAATATCCTATCACAGAGAGCAGCTTTTTAAGCAGCAGGATAGGGTACCAGCCATCCCTAAGCTGTCAGGCCATACCCGAGTTCAAGCCCCTGTCCCAGTCCACACACACCACCCTGGGTTTAAATCATGTATCATTTATATCAAATGTGGGCTGTGGTAAAGTAATACTGTAAAAAAAGTTGGAAAAATTCATATATTCCTCTTTGGAGTACCACATTTATGGGAACAGTCAAACAAGTGATAGTCTGGATCAATGGAAGTACATTTCCAGGATAATTGCCTGACATCCAGTGCCAGGTGTCCCTCACTCTCCGCTCTCTGTGCGTTGCTGTTCACAAACTACAGTTTGCTCCGGCAAACAACAACAAACTTCAAGCTACATGCTGAAAAATGGCAAGTTTTTAGGAAAATTTGCAACGTGCAACAAGGCACGCCTGCTACAACAAACTCTGTTTAGCAGTTAGAATTTGTAGACATACCATTTGACCCAAGACCGGTCATGTAATAGAACATTTAACTAATAGCAGACACAGGCATTCACCCTCATAATACACTCACTCATGTTATTTAAGAAAAAGCAAGTCCAAACCTCCTACGTTCCTACGTTAGAAGCATCACTGGGTAGAAAAAGAAAGAGGGAAAAAAAATTGGAAAGGTTAAGTCAACACTCAATAGCTCCCAGCCCTATTCTCCTACTTAATACATTTCCTATGCTGACTTAATGAACCACACAAAGCCTTTCTGGTTTTTCATCAGATGGGAAGCAGCGGCGGTGGTGGAGGTGGAGGTGGAGGTGGAGGGGGGGTGTATGAAATGGTAATAAGGGCAGACAGACTGAGAGACGGAGGGAGAAGCCCGAGCCGAGCAGGGGATGAAGCTGCACCTACCTGGAGGTGTGTGATCTCATTAAAGCCAAATTGGTATATGCCAATAAATCCAAGGCACTTGTGATCTGGAATTATTATACACACACACACACACACACACACTACATACACAGAAATGGCCCCCACTACTGCAAAATTATCCAAAATGGAAATAAAGTAATGAATATCATAATGAGAAATAATAGAGCAACGGTGGATGTGGTCACAGCAGTGACCGGTTAACACCAAAACAAACATCCCCAGGGCTGCTAAATAATTACAGCACACAGAGGGAGTCATTAAAGCTTCATCAAACAGAGAGAAAAAAAAGAGATAGGGCGAGTATGACATGACGACTGTCTCAATAAATCAATCTGGTGTGAAAAAAAGGATGATAACTAATGACAGTACAAGATTGATGTCTGTTTAAGTAGAGTCACTGTGCTGTGGTATGCTTTGATTGGTATCTTGCCTTTGAAAGGACATAATTACACATACATATTTTTGGTTTGTTTTCCACAATTTAAACATGGATCTGTACATTAATGTACAGGCATGATTGGTGTTTCATTTGTATCCTCGCCACTTTGATTGTTTGTAGTCAGGTGTTTAACTCAAACAAACCCTAGGCATTTTGTGTTGGGAGCCACATATCCCAGAGGCCCCTGGGGCTCCTGGGAGAGGGAGAGGGAGAAAGAGAGAGAAAGAGGCATGTGTGTGTTGTTTGTGTGCGCCGGCTGGCAGAGTCCCCTTGAGGCTCTACTGTAAAGCTATCATCAGTGGTGGTGTCAGGGATTTGTAGCTTGTCACTGAGAGAGAGAGAGAGAGAGAGAGAGAGAGAGAGAAAGAGTGCTGGCAGTGACTATGGGAAATAACTGCTTATGGAGAGAGTGTGCCGGGGCTTGCACAGCTTGTGTGCGTGTAGGTGTGTGTAAGAGAGATAGAGAGGCCGCGAACGAGTGGGAGGAATGTGTGTCTATTTTCTCCCCGTGGTGTCTGGAGATGTGTGTGTGTGTGTGTGTGTGTGTGTGTGTGTGTGTGTGTGTGTGTGTGTGTGTGTGTGTGTGTGTGTGTGTGTGTGGGGACGGGTAGGTTGTGGGTCGATCATATGATGTGTGGATCCATGTGCCGTCTTTCATCTCTGGGCCTTAGGCTCTTTGTCTACGTGTTGTCCTGACGGCAAGTGGTGTGTGTACAGGTCTATTCTGGGTTTGTCAAAGCTCCTGCAGTGGCATTGCATGGATCTGCGTCTCCTCATGAATTAACATTCACATTTGGACCCAAATTTGATCAAATATGTATTTTCAGTCACCAGAAATAAGGAAGTCTGTGTAGGCTACCTCCCTGCTACTATGCCTGTGTTTGTGTATGTGTGGTCTTCGCCGAGATGGATGCTGACTTCAAACCGAACTTTCCCTCAAGGCGGAGGGCCAGCAGCAAAAAAACGCTGCTGTCGGGTAAATACATGTATCTGCAAAAAAACAAGTTCCTCTGGAATGACGAATGGAAGGCTCATTTTCTCATTGACAACCATGTATTTCTGAAATCGCATGTTGGCGGTTTACCAGGTTTTCAAGGGCCCGAGGGTCATGAAATTCACTCAACTCATAAATGATCATGTCAGCGTTCAAACGGAGGAAGAAAAAGGAAGACGAGGAAAATTGCAGTTACATGGTTTCCATCTGACTGCAGCTGTTAAATCCTGAGCAGTATTGTGGCCCATCTCTAGGGCCCGCAGAGGCAGAAAGACAGTTCCTATTACTGTCAGTCCAATTACCGGCCACAGCACAGCCACCGCTGTCAACACCAGACGGGTCACGGTATGTATCGGCATCTTTTGTCTCATGTTTAGCCATATTTTCCAGGCAGAGGAACGTGTATGTTGTGCAGCACAGCTCTGAGCTAAAGGCAAATGGTTATCAACATTTAACACAATATTAATTAACCATTATGTGGAGTCAAGAGTTGAGTAGAGTAGAAAGTGCTCCAAAGAGTTTGCACACTATGAGATGTTAAGTACACCTACAACTCAGTGTGTATGGATAATAGCCTGCTTTAAAGCAACACTATGTAACTTTTCCCTCTTCGGTCCCCCTACAGGTTGTCTCGTTGGAACTACAGCTCACGCTAAAAATTACATAGTGTTGCTTTAAGGATACACTGAAAACAAGTAAAGGTTTGTGAATAAAATGACAACACAATGCAGAAATAGTTGCAATATTTCCCTTGTGGTTCTATGTGCCCTTGTGGTAATCAACCACACATATACACATATACACCCAGAAGTGGGGAATGTGATGAGAAGTGGTCTAAATATTGAAACACTCCCCATTACAGAAGACAGTGCTCTGCGTTGAGCGTGTCTGCTGAGCTGCCTCTAGTGTTGCACCACACGGCGACAGAAAAGGCCCAGCTCCATCTGGTCTAGGTTCAGTCTGGTTTACTGCAAAGTGGTGCCAATACAAATAGCTGTGCTTGATGTTTGTTTGCATAAATTGTTTTGAAAGGCTTCACCAATAGTTTTTTGGGTGGATTACGGTGGGGAAGTTGGGGAGCCAACCGTGGTGGAATAATCCTCACTGAGCTGACAGTTAGATTTGCTCTTCTTTAAGAATAAAAAAAAAGATTGTTTTGGATTTTTCTTCTCGGTTCCTGGCAGTGAGCTTGGACTGTGAACTTTTCAGTGGGTTATGCGTGTGCGTGTGTGTGTGTGTGTGTGTGTGTGTGTGTGTGTGTGTGTGTGTGTGTGTACATACTGTAATGTGGGTCTATGATGATGGAGAATGCTGAGCAGCTCTCTCTTCTCTTGTAGCATAGCAGTGTCAATTTCGATCACATCAATGTAGCGTTTAACACATGCTAAAAGTTCAGTTGAAAGTTCAGAGGCCCAATGCAATGTAGGGAAAATGTCTCTTTTTCTAAAGCCCTCCGCATATCCACTTAGATTTTTCTCCCATAGGTCAAGGCAAAGGAAGGAAAAGGCAAAATGATGTACTGAGGTGAATTAGGCTTGTATTACACAGATGAAAAAAAGTAAGTGAAAATCTATCTTCCATTAAAGTAGGCACATTTTCTTTGTTTTGATTGTATAACCTGGTAAGAAAAAGACATAGCGACCAATTGGTAGTCATCATCACTTAGCTCTGGGTTTGCTGCAGGTATAAGAACATTGACCTGATTGATTTCATGTCCAGGTAAGTGTGCCAGCTCAGCGGTAACTAGTACCAGACAGATTTTTGTGTAAGCCGGATAGATACCCAGGCCCCCCGAGTCTCAGCCAGAGCCCCCGATAGGATGGAAATCGCAATTTTACCAATGACAGTTCAATCGTTCGGGCCCTCTGTTCCTCATTTTGCTGCTTAGCCAGTGGAGGTCCCTCCATGGTCGATTCCCAACTCGATCCAGATGCGGCTAAAAGTATATTTTTTGCTGCAACATTTGTCTTTGTCTTCAGCTCCTCTGCAGCCACATTGTGTCAGGCTGCAAAGCTAATGATGGTATATTTTCTTGTCCATGTACAAAAACCCAACACTGCCTACTTTCCTCTTAACCAATGATGGGTTTGGTCTTAACACACAAAGAGGTTTGACAAACTCAGAGTGATCCAATGTGACTCAACCTACTTTCTTTATCTCAAGACTGTTACCTAAACAGTGACTACAAATACAATAAGTTAACTCTCTTTTTCCGCTTATATTCTGCAGTCGCTTTTATTGCAAATCACAAAAAAATATTCCTTGCGTGATTTAATTTTCAGGTTGTGAGAAGAAAAAAAGAAGATCTGAATTCAAGCTCTATCTGTAGACCTGAGCAAAGTTGTTTTTTTCCCGTCTTTTTCCATCGCCCAATATGGATCTAACCTAGGACCAAAAAAAGAAAAGAAAAAAACAGAATGGGGCTCCCTCAATTCATCCAACTTAAAAGCAGATGTTACATGGTTGCCAACATCAAAAGGTCCTGTTAACTGTATAGAGGGTGAAATCATATACCTTTGATTAGTCCTTTCTCTGGTTAATGTAAACGAGCGTAGTACATGGTTACTGAGTGAACCTTGACCTTGGCCTCATGGCCAATACATCATCAGATTACAGAAAAAAAACACACACTTTTGTTTCAACTTTGCCTTGTTAAGGCTAATTTCTGATTTGCGGATCGTCAAGCTTACTTTGGAGAAAGCAGGAGCACTGGATCACATCTCCACAAGGCCCCCCCCCCCGTCTGTGTGACTCTGGGGTCACACAGACGCCTCTAAATAAGAGGGCAGTGTCCTTGAAATACAACTTGGCTCCTTTTAGGATCCTCTTTCCATGCTCAGTTCAAGATGTTTTCCATTTTGAGGTTGCAATATCTAGAATGAAGATGTGCCTTCTATTTATCTCAAGGATATTTATTCAGAGAACGATAAGGGGTAAAATATGGACAGAAAAGTGGTGCACGGGGGGAGCGTGGGGGGGTAACAGCATTCCTTTTAAATATATGGTGAATGAGGGTCCTTCAACAAGTGTTATGTTTACATTGCTTGTGGGAAAACAAATTGACACAGGCGACGTCTGAGGGGGCTGTAAAACAGCTCTTTAGCACGGCTTAAATTCCAAGCGGCAAGCACAGCAGTGTCACCCCAAGGTGTTGAGAGTAAATATATGGTGTTACCTTTAGGCTAAATAGGGGGGGAAAAACACACAGAGATTGAAGTGAGCGTCAGTGACAAAGTAACGCAAGTGTTTTACCTAGGAGCAGCAAAAATGCGAACAAATAATAACATAATTTCTATTTGTTTTAGTGCTTTTTGTAATAAAGTGCACACATTAGATATGTAACAAAATCAGAATCAGCTTTATTGGCCAGGTTCGCGTAAACAAACAAGGAATTTGACTCTGGTTAATCTTTGCTCTCAAAGTACAACACTCACTTAACATATAAAGAATAAAAACAGAAAGGACAGTAAGAAATATAAAAAATACTGTTAAGTATACAGTATAACAATACAATAGAATTTACAAATTTACAAAAAATATACAACAATTGAAGAAACACTTGCAAGTAAGTGTAGTTGCACCTCAGTATAAGAAGTGTCCTCACATTTTTATAATCAAATATTGCAATACAATGAGGGTGACTGTAGATAAAAAAAGCTTTATTTTTCCAGAATTCTTTCATAACACAACTCAAAAGCAACGATTGTCTCGGAGGGGGGTCAAATTGGCCAAGTAGTATTTTTCTAGCAGTTAACTGCTCCATCCTAGGGAAATAATCTTAATAATCTGATAGCTAAAGATATGAAATATCATCTAAATTGATCCTAAAGACAGCTATGTCTCCCCTTTGGAAGCCAACATGAGCTAATGTTAGCTAACGTTATAATTTTACAGATTAATACGACAACCTGCTCCAGATTAAGAAGTATAACTGTAGGATTTCAACTATTTCAACTAGCGTTAGCGGTCAGTGGGCCTACTTAACTGTGGCCGTGGTTACACTTGTCTTTTCAATGCAACTTTTGTTTTTAGGTGGCTGTGGCTCAGTCGTTCTTTAACCACAAGGTTTCCTCTGCTCCTCCTGTCCGTGTGTCGAAGTGTCTTTAAACAAGACACTGAGGCCAAAGTTGCTCCCTGGACGCTTTACACTGGCCCACTGCTCCTCATGCTTGGGATGGGTTAAATCCAGATGTCAAATTTCGCGATTTTGGCTCAGTGGTAGAGCGGTTGCCTGCCAATCGGAAGGTTGGTGGTTCCATCCCTGGCCCTGCAGGCCCATGTCGAAGTGTCCTTGGGCAAGACACTGAACCCCGAGTGTAAATGTGTGTGAAAGTTTATCTGATGAGCAGGTGGCACCTTGTATGGCAGCCTCGGCCACAGTGTATGAATGTGTGTGAATGGTGAATGGTTCCTGTACTATGTAAAAGCACTTTGAGTAGTCATTAAGACTAGAAAAGCAGTATATAAATACAGTCCATTTATAGTGTTGCATGTGACAAAAAACTTCACACTTCACACTTCAATGCAACCTGTCTGATTGGCTAGCGATCGGAAGTATTTCCGTGCGGATATACTCCCGCAATAGGTGCATCCATTTTACTCTTTTGGTAGAGTGGCAGCCAACAGTTTCATTCAGTAGTTTGGCTAACACAACAAACACATGCTGATACAACTTACAAAATCTAAAACTGAGAAGCCTGCTTATAGCACTGAGCTCATTATTTTATTGACAGGGAGGTTATGGTAACCAAACACGTGTTTTAAAAGGCTCAGTGCTGCAATGAAGCACTCCAACTCAAACCCTGAAAGAGGTCAGATTATAGTACCCTGACAATATTCCTGCAAAAGCTACAGGGGCAGCAAGCAGGAAAGGTGTCTACATGTCACCTTGTGTTCCATCAGATCAAACCGTGAATGTTTTCACCAGGCTGAAATTTATGTTGCTGTTACCTTCATTAACTTTGTCTGTGTCTTGTAAGTCTGTATGTCTGGTGACTGTGTTTATGTATTGGTGTGTGTGTGTGTGTGTGTGTGTGTGTGTGTGTGTGTGTGTGTGTGTGTGTGTGTGTGTGTGTGTGTGTGTGTGTGTGTGTGTGTGTGGCTGTGTGGATGTAGTCCTTGCTTGACCTTTGTCAGTAGGAGAGCAAATGCAGTGGAAGAGTGATAGCACTGCGCGGTCCTCTAATCTGCTCACTCAGCCCTGGCTTTGGAGCTCACTTCGCTCCGCTTCATCTGAAGTTCCCTCATCACAAACTGCTGGCAGTATTCTTGCAGACTGGAGCCCGGCTGCATTCACATACACTTCTCTGCTTTTCTCTGTGTTTGTTCCTCCATGTTCTGCTCTTTTTGGCCCTCAGCGTCACCTGACCTATCTTGTGTAAGTGTAATCATGGTAAGAACTGTAGCATCCTACTATTATACTCTAGATTAAGTGCATATCTATGGGATGAGCCTGACTGCATTTACATCCAGCACTCTCTCTCTCTCTTCCTCACTATACCTCAGCTCTCTGTGCTTAGCCTGTCTTGATCTTTGCATACTTACAATCTGTAGAAGCACTCAGGTCAAGTGTTTATCCTGAGATGGACACCTTTCCTGACTCCCATACAGGAGACGTGTAGACTACAGTATAGTTTCCCTTTTTCTCTCTCTCTCTCTCTCTCTCTCTCACTCTCTTTTCAAGATCGACAAAAGCCTGACATACTACTGTGATTTCAAGGGAGCTATGGTTTAAATCCATACGTACTGTCTAAGAGTTTCATTATGCGATTAAAATGATAATAGGATAAAAAGACATGTACAATATTTATTTTTATGCTTAACTGAACTGATTCTAATGTACTGGGCTATAATGTGTTTCTTTTGTTAACACTCCTCCTCACAGCTAGCAATTCAACATTTGTGGATATACAGTAACACATAACACTTTTCCTGATTATCGTTTTGGTATTGTTTGTTTTGTGTAAAGTAATTTTACTTTTACATATGTTTTGGGCCATTTAATAATTTGATTAGACTTGATTTCTATGTGTAAGGAACATTTTATTGCAAAAGATCTTCCTCTAAGAACCCACGTCATACAAATACAGAATGATTAATACATAAGGTAGCAATATCACATCACTGTGCACACATTGTGTTTAAACAGATAATATATTTGGAATCACTTGATATATAAGTATGGCTCTAGAATTAAGAATATTAATTTGTTTGTATACATTTAATGACCTATCTTTTTCAAATGTTCCTAAATGCATTTTCAGATCAGTTATTTCACTTCTACTTGTCAAGTTGTATGCTAAATGTTTTTGAAAAAACAGTAGCCTAACAGTACAGTACACTTTATGTCAGATGGCAAGCAAATACATTCTTCGCAAATGGGCTGGCTGGGCAGGGTCATCAGGGACAGTGTAGGACTGAGCACTGAGGCTGAAGTCTTGTTGCCCCCAGTCCACCCCCAGGGTGTGAGGGGCCTGGCCAGGGGCTTATCGCTTCAAACACATTGTCATTTCCTATAGTCTCTCTCCCCATCCTTTTCCTTCCACCTCCTGCCAGTCCTTCCTCTCCTCTCTCTCCATTGCACCTCTTCAAGCTGTCGGCATGCTGGTTCGGAGGGTTTCCTTCAGGAAGGAGAGGTCCATGTTCCGACCACAGGCTGATAGAGTGAGCCTGATAACCCCTGAGCCAAGTGCTACACTGCCAAGCTGACATAAAGCAGATGTCCTTCTGACCCCTTTCTCTTTGGGAACAGGACACCAACACAAATACGGATGGGGGGGAGCTTGAATGTCAGCATAGCCCCTCTGTTACTGATGTGAAGGTGTGACGGGATGCTTCAGACTTTATGAGCTGCAGAAATTGTTACGATAACATTTGAGCTTTGGTGCGGCATGACAATCATTCTATATATATGATTTACCTCTACAGGCAATGTTGTTCTATTCTATTGGATACCTTTTTGGAATCTAGCAAGGGACACCAGATGAAAATATGCCTGTTATACTAACTCTGGCTCATTTACAGTTTTTGTTTACAATTGATGAATCGTCCGTGGCATATATAATATAAATACTTAAAATACATAAAAAACTGAAAGACAAATACAACCACAATAAAACGCAACACTGGATAGTGAAATGTTACAACGCAACATTTTTTTCAACCTATAGACATGTAGACACTCCATGCATGTTTAGATAAATGGAATGATTCATTTTTCCTTTATGGATTGAGCGAATTATCCCACTTCCTAAGCTAAAACATTTTTTAAAACCCATTTGACTGAGAAATGCAATGTCACAAAGAAGATAACAGTTCTGTTTTTCTTAGCTCATAAAAAGCTGATGTTTTGGAGAAAGCTCAGACGAAGAAAGCAGCCCTGACGTTTAATGTCACATGCAGTTTTAGTATTACACAGAGACAATAGGAAATTATGTCACATATGTCCCCACGCCTATGTTATCTCACATACATAGTGACACATACACACACACACACACTGGTCAGCATATTGGGGAGAAAGGTGGAGTTGAGTATGCACCGAGACTTTACAGCCCTGTGACCTCATTACTATTCAGAACCAGTGGTGAGAAGACGGGTGGTGCTGTGTTCCCAGTACAGTTCAGCCCCAGCACTAGTGGATGATGTGCACGAATGGGGGTGTTGTGGGGTGGGCAGCAGCTTCCCTTAAATCCCCCCCGACACACACACACACACACACACACACACACACACACACACACACACACACACACACTCACTTCCTCCTGGGAGATAGGCGTACTCTGCTTTCTGTCAGGGTGTCCTCAGCCGCAGACCCCTGGGGCCTCTTGCTTGGTGGGAATCTGGTCTTCTCCCTCCACAGATGCCCCCCTCCCTACTGATGAGAAGGAAAACAAGACCTGAGGAAGACACTGCTGCTCATCCTCTGCTATCATCTCCAATATTTTCTTTGCTATCTTTCTCCTACACCCCTGTCCCCTTCTCTTCTTCTCTTTCTTTTCTTCTGCCTAGGCGGTCGATAGCGTTAATTGGCTCACTCAGTCACCGGTACATTGATTGCGGTCACTAATAAAAGGGCTATTGATTGGCACTTTGTTTAACATTGGCCCATGCAGTAAGAGCTGCCCTCTAATACTATCCTGACAGCAACCTTTTCCTGTTTGCCGGTCTCTTAATGTCATAAATTATGTCAATCGATTAGGGAGATATTTCTTCCCTCATGTTTTTGCACTATCAGTGTAAGGACATTTTCAGATTCTGGCTCCCGAAGAGAGAACACATGTGGCCCCTGAGAGCTGAGAGCAACAACATAACATCTTGGGTATTAGGCTTGTTTGCTGTCAAACCAACAGTCAGATGAAAAGATTGATTATGAACTTCATTTGTATGTGTCCAGTACACACACGTATTAAGTCATTAAAGAGCTGGATTGATTGCATGTTGTTTATTTAAAGTATACTAAAGTACTTTTTAATATCTGCAATACGACAAGAACTTTAAGACCAGAGTTTGTTGGTCAAGAAATATTGCTGCTCCTTTAGCTGCTTCTAAAACTACAATACACACTAGAAAATACAGGAGCAGTGCATTTTTGTACATAAAGTACACTGTTATATGGCACAGATTTACCATAATAGGCCCTCACCAGACGCTACTGTTCTCAGTATTGTGTCAAGTGACAAGTTTTACACTTAAATGTTCAAGATTGTACTGTACCATTTATATTGGTGATTTTGCACCATTACCTTTTGGTCACTTTGGGTGCATTATTGAAGACACAAATGGTACATATTTTACCATGTATATGTTACTCCTACAGCAACAAGCTTATACAAATATTCAACAAGATAAATCCAGCTCATTTAATTTCAATTAAGCTCAGCGAATTTTTACAACTGTATCTCATTTTATTTTTATCTTTATTCATTTTAATTATAAGGCAGGGACATTTTACAACATTTGCCGATAAATGGCAGCCTCATTTAGAATGATACAACGTGATTTTCACTTCACCTTTTTACCAGACATGTATTTTCCCGTGCGAGGAACACGCAGGTTGACAGGAAACAGCCTGCTCAATATTCTCAGAATAAACTCAATATCTGGTTTTATTGCAATTAGCTGTGCGCTATTCTTCATCGAGCAGTCCTGAAGCTTCAGTGAGTCAAAGGCTGGTCTCCTGAGAAAGACGATGAATACTGGAAATGGGGTGTAAGTACCTCCATGAGAGATTTAATTATCGCCATTAAATATTCAATGATCAATAGAATTTGTTTTAGCCGATCAATAGGTGGCCAGGCCTGAGAAGGACAATGTGCATAAGTTTCTATTTGCATTTCAAAGCAGCTGTCACGTGGCCCCATTGGAAATCCATAGCATTTTGTTAGGCTGTATTTCATATTTAGCTGCTTTATCCCCTTATCACTGACTGCTATTGATTCCCTTACCTTTATTTACTGCCTACAAACTGCCTTAGGTTTAAAATGTCAAAATGTTTTCAGGGGATCCGATATACCTCCATCTTCATTCCTCATCTCATATAGCTCTTTTTCCTCTCTCTTTAATTCCCTTGTCTCCTTTTCCCTCGCTCTCTACCTCCCTCACTCTCACTACCCCTCTCAGTAGAGTTGGAAATTAAACTCTGTCATCTTCCCACCCACCGTACAGATCTCTGCTCACTCGGGTGTGAATCTGCACATTATTCAAATAAATATCTCCGAAGTGTCAGGGGAATACTCCGAGCCACTTCAAAGACGCCCACCCACCCCCCAACCCTTCAGTGTTGCTTGTTCTTGCTGGAGTCCTATTTTGTTTACCTGAACCATGCTCTAATGGCTTGTTTTTCACAGCACCTATCACATGTTCAAGAGCAACATTTAGCCAAGTTCAAGTGCACGCATCTTCAGGTCTCACCTGGGCTTTGATTGATCTCCAACACTGAATGTGATGTTGCTTAGTTTCGTCCGAAAACATTGTTTCTTCTCTGTTTTTTCTCGCAGTCTTTTATCTGTCTCTTAACCCTATGTTTCATTCCTCTCTCTAGCTTTGTGCCCTCTTTCTTATCCCTCACTGTTTTTCCTCTGCCTCCCGTCCCATCCCCTCCTCCTTTATTATTTCACCCAGTTGGTTTCCCCAGGTGGGATATTGTGTAAAGATGCCTAGCAGGCAGTGTGGATTGAGAGGATTAACCCTCAACAGAAGGAAACACTGTTGATCAAAGGCCATGCAAACACAACCCAAAACTACATGCTTGCGTTACAAGCCCTTATTTCAGTTATACACTTTTTTGTTTCTCATGTAAGTGTATCAAGGTCAGATACATAAAATCCTCATGATGGGTGCTGCTTCTGTGTACAGTATAATGACAAAAACACATTTTTAACATGCTACTACTCTTTATAAAATATTGGTAAACATATTGCATGCATACTGTGTTCAACCATGAAACTGTAAATGGAAATGTATCAGAAGAAAAATATCATCAATATCACACATACATAGAAGCACCTTAAGTACACACAGACAAAATAAAACTGATTATATTGTGCAGAAAGAGACAGCATGGTGCTAAAACAGCTAGGAGCTGCTAGTATAAAGACATAAATATTTAGCTCCATCTAAAATGAAATGTAAAACAATACAAACTGAATTATAGTATTGTGCTCTCTCTGTTGAGTTATACACTAGGACAGTCTCTCTATCTGTGAGCAGGCCAATCTATCAGAGCAACCCTCAGCCAGGAGACCACAGATAGGTCAGGGAGTTAACCTTCAGAGGCCTGAGGGCTGCATGAAGCATCATCAGTGCCATCAGGATACATGGCTTCAGCGCTGCAGCGCAGCTGGGGGAAAGAAAGTCTGGATGGACTTAATGGGTGTGTATGTGTGCATGCACATCTGTAGGTGCCTGGGTGCATCTGTGTTGTAAATATGAGGGTCATGAATGATGGTTAAAATGTTGCTATAACCTCAAATCCAGAAGAAGACACAAGCTGGCTAGAGTAGAATGTGTGAGTACACCCTTCACCCATAATTAGTATGCGCTGATGCAGGCTATGCAATTTAAATAGTCTCTAGGTATCACTTTATTACAATATTTCATATTACTTTTATAGCCTACATATTTTATTTAGGCTATAGAATATAATGAAATGAAAATATATTTTTCAATTATTTTTGTCAATATCTTAAATAACCATAATTCTGGTGTAGTGTATGGATTCCCATTTCAAATTCATTTATTTTTTAGATTTGTGACAAATCAAATCGGAAATACAAAATTACAAAATACAATTACAGTGTAGTGCTAATAGAATACAAAATAATAGACATAGCCTACAAACTAAAATGCCTGATCACCTTTGTATGTCACATAGTGTTTTGCCAATAGCCTTGACTTGTTTTGCCAGTAGTATTTTAATCTTAATGCTGCGTTCTATTATCTAGATCCGACGAGAAAGACAGGACGTTGCCTAGCGACACGCACCAACTCTTTACCTATGCCATTTTACTCGGACGGCGAACTTTCCAGAACTCAGAGGACACCGAGCAAGAATTCCGATACGGAATCCAAGACGGCTGCGCCCTGTTTGACTTGTAAGCATAGACAGTTGCTTATAAGTATGAATTGTTTGACTAACACCAGTAAGACGCCATTTTTACCATAGAAAGCTGTTTTTTTCAGCGGTGACATTATTATATATTATTATATTACTACATTACTACAGTATTTAGCTAGCTAATTACCTCTCAAGCAAAGCTAACTCATTAACGTTACTTGCTTAGCTAACCTTATTTTTTTACACGTGTTTTTAGCTAGGCTTGCAAGGTTTAGCAAGCTAGCCTTCACATCAGTAAACACTAATGCTAACTATAACTTAGAATATTAACCAGAAACCTCAATTTAAGATAGATAGATAAGGTAGATTCGTTACTTAAACTAGTTATACTAGCTAGCTAGTAATTTGTTTTTGAAGAATGGGTCAACCATTTAGCGTAGGTTAATACATGTCACAAACAATTATGTTCATAAGTTAGCTAGCTAATTTAGTATATAGCCAACATGTTGTTTTCAAATTCAATTTGCAGATATGTTAAGGAAAAAGAAAATGTTGCAAAGAAATGTGGAGGAAGAAAACGTTGCATCTGAGAGACTATCCATCCATCCATCCTGCTCCAAAATGCACAGAGCTGGCGTGATTATACATGGTGAAAGACATCACTCACGATTGGGCCGAGACACTTCAGCTTGTATGTTTAAATTGCTCCCAGTAGTATCCTTAATCTGGGTGGAAATCAATATGGCTTTTACTGTCACATTGGAGGGGCGGGGACCATGTATTGATGTTCAGACGTCATTTCAGGGGGATTTGATGTTTCTGTCCCCTCTTCAGTGAGGAGATGCCACGATAGATCAACTGATGTGTCTGCTTGCTTTCTCCAGGGTTTTACTGGAGCCTGGCGTTGTTTGGAGTGAAATCGCAGATGTAAAGTTGAGTGATAACGTGATAAGCTTACAAAAAAAAAACAAGAAGAAAAGGTTTAGGGAAAGATGCTATTGATTACTCTTTTTTTTTTTTTTTTTTATCAGGAAAGCTGTTGAATTAAAGCCTGATATCTTAATGGGGTTATCATTGTAAGCTCCAAACCCAGGACGAGGGCTCTGAACAGACATTATCACACACAGATGACAGCACACACACTTAGGCATTTTGTCAATCCATTTGATCAATACAGACCATGTTGCATCTCTCAATACACTGCACCCAGTAGCAAGTCACATATATTTGATCTTATTCTGCTGTAGTACTGTAAAGATGTTTTGCATCTTTTACACCGTTTAATTATTCTAAAGTGATGGGACGACACCGTAGAAGTGAAATAGAATAGGAGTGTAGTAGTACAGTAGCCCTGGATGGTGATATATAGGTGAGGTAGTACGGGGGAGAGAGGGAGAGGTAATAATATGGATGGGAGTGTAGAATGAGTAATGTTTTAACCACAGTTCTTAGGATGGAGTTGGGTTCATGTGGGTTTATGCATAAACCAGCAGTAACTAGCAATGTATAGTTAACAATAAAGTTCTGGGAGGGTATAAGGGTATTTAGGATAAATATTAAAAGTCATATCTTTATTGAGGCATTTCTTTATTTATATTTTTATAGATACACCTGCATACACCAAATGTTTCAGATTTAGTAATCCATCTTTAATGTGACTAGTAGTTAGGGCTGCACGATATGAGGAAAATATCTTAATTGCGATTATTTTGACTGATTCACGATATTGGAGGGAATGATCGTTTTTGTATCATTATTCTCATTTTCATTGAAAATGAACATTGAAAAAATTAAAATGATTATAGTGTGATTTTCACGAGGATCTGTAGCAAACAAAGATTTTTTTCTTTAGGATATGATTTGTAGGCCGGGACATCTCCGCATCACCACAGTACTTAATTCAGAATGGTTTGACACATATTTAGCCATTAACAAATATTGCGCCCCTCTGAGATTTGTAGTCCATATTGCGATTTGGATACAATTGCTATTAATTGTGCAGCCCTACTAGTAGTAGAATGTGAATCGTAATCATTTTAAAGACTCACTTTGTCCCACTGAATTGAGTTTATTAAGTTTGTGAAATTCTTGTTTTTTTTTATTTTGCCTTAAGGATTAAATGGTAAAAGAGGAAGGAGCCACAGTGAGCTGGTCAGATGAAAAGGTGCATACTTGAGTTTGGGTGAACTCAAAGCTGCAACATGTCATACAGGTAAGCAACATATCTTACTGTGTCATTCATGATTCTCATCACGGTTGCTTGTGCACTGCACACTAATCACAACTTTATGCAAATTTGATAGCTTCTTAAAGCACCTACAAGTAGGGCTGGGCGATATGGAGAAAATCAAATATCCCGATATTTTTGACCAAACACCTCGATATCGATACTGCAACGATATTTTTCTGTTGACTATTGGTGCTTTCACAAAATATTTAAACAATGAGATTTTTGATAAATAATCATCAGTAATGTGGATATAATGACTAAGTGGGAAAAGGCATATAATAGAACAGTTACAACAGTCTGGTAAGTTCAGAAAATGACATCACTTTACTGTAATGCAGCCTTTAAAACCAGGAAAAGACAACACTTAAGCTATATTACGATATCCAAAATCTAAGACGATATCTAATCTCATATCATGATGTTGATATAATATCGATATATTGCCCAGCTCCACCTACAAGTATGGAACTGATGCACAACTGATGCACTTATAAACCCGCCGGTTGATATATTGTTGATTGCCTTTTAAAAAAACAAATCTAGCAACAGGTGACATCTTTGCCTTGCTCCTGCATCAGAGGAAATAGCCTTTCATTATTTAGAATTGTATGCAGCATTACCGTTTAACGCAGTACCAAAACCCGTTTTACAATTAGCAGTCTTGTTTCCATTGAATCCTGGAAGTTATTTAAATTGTCAATAATTGGTTTAGATTTTTTTGTCGGCTCCCTATAGCCACAGAGCTGGCTCTATGTTGCTGTGTTTATCTCGGTAAGCGCCCCACCACCTCTTTCTCTTACGTTTATATTTATAGATTAAGCTTTTCTCCTAACTGTCAGTCCCCATCCCTCTCTGTCCCTGTTCCACTGTTTCTCTCTAAGGAGTCTTGCCTCCTCATCGACAGCCTGTGAGCCCTAGAGTCACATTTCAGGCCTGGCTGCTACTTAAAGGCCCATAATCTGCTTGGCGAATGGCTACAGTGTGGCGGCCTGAGCGGAAGCAAATTATTCGCTTTAAGGACTCCTGCTGCTGTGGGACCCCGGGCTAGTTGCTGGTGCTGTTAACGTTAACACACACACACACACACACACACACAGTGTGCAAGCCATCATTATTTATTTAACCCGTTAAGTGTTTAAAGTGGAAGGGGTCCACCGGGACACAGCTTGGTTGATGAAATTATTCTACGTATATATGGTTAAATCCTTCAGGGAGAGGAGCAAGGAAACATAGAAAGATGAAGCCTTCCCTACATTTCCAGATGCAAGGTCTGATCACATGATAACAGACTGAGGGTGCTAGTGCGCTTGGCCGACATGGTGGTCTTACAGACCTCACAACATGAGAGAAAGTCACTGGGATGTATTTAATGTGAATGTTTCCTGTGCTGTGGGTGAGAGATAGCAAGACAGTGTGTGTGTGTGTCAGACAAGAATAATATGCATAAGTGTTTGCGGTTGTGTCTGACAGTGTTACCACTTAGCAGTTCCACATAATGTCACTACAACTAACCTGAGTTGTTTAGCAAGTCCTGGCTGAAGATAAATATGGATATCCTCTGGCATTCACAATGTCACTTGCAACACTGATTCACCTTGAAGCATGTGTGTGTCTGTGGACATGCACTGTTGTGTGCGTGTATGCAGCTGTGTTTCTGTGTCCAGGTGCATCTGTTTGATCACAGTAATAGACGGAGGGAATAGCATATTTGTTTTCTCTATGTGTGTGTGTGTGTGGAATAAGGAGTCCCAGCATTAATAAGTAATCACTGGATGTTGGCCATCTCGTAACATGTTGGGCCAGCAGCACTTGCCCCCAGTAATGACACCATTACAGGACCGAAGTAGCCAGTTGAGAGTTTACCTCTGGGAATCTCTTCTCTGTCTCCACTCTGCCTCACCTCCTTGTCATATGTGCTGGGAGGTTGTCTGTTGCACCTGAACTTGCAGTGTTGGACCCTCAGTACACAAATGCAGTGGTTGTTTTGCTGTGATTAATATAATAATCAGAGATACGCAAATGCACAACTCACTAGATATTGTGGTCATCAGATATGATGCATTAATACATGTGTGGTTATACAAACCAAAATACCCTATTTTTTGAATCTAACCCATGTGTCAAAAAAAGCCAGTATTTGAATGCACTTAACATTTCCATGAATGTTGTGTGAATGAGTAATTTGTTACAATAAAGACAACACACAGAGAGAAACTGAGCTACTATTTATTAGATAATACAAACTATGGTGATGGCAAGTAGAGACAGAGAGGGATGAAGAGGGAGAGAGGGGGACTGAACAGATTGAATGGCTAATGAAATGGGTACCTCCAGGCCTGAATAAATTATCTGGTCTGGCGATCCCCCAGGATGCTGGCCTCCCAGGGAGATTAATGACCACTGGGCCATGGTATAATGAAGTAGTTTGCCTTGGCAATGGGCTTGTGAATTCATCACAGTGTCCACAAGTGGGCTGGCCGAGCACAACATCTTTATAAATCCCCCTCTATCTTCTCTCCCGCTGCTGATTTATGGTTCCGCCACCCCCAAATGGTTTGGCCCCTCTCACCAGACCCCGCCCTAGCTGACCATCACTATCCTACCGAAATCCAGGTCACTGCACTGATGGGGAAGAAATGGGAGGCTAATCAGATAATGGGAGGTGAAAATGGGCGAGAGTGAGTCGGAATCTTCAATCCCTCAACTCCTGCTCTGCCTGTCTCTTGTTTCTTTGTCTCGCTCTCAAGCACATAGTCCTATAAAAGGTGATTCATTTTGTTTTCCATATGTGTCTACAGAATTTGTAAACTCATTGGCTGCATTTATATAATTTTGTTCCTAACCTAAGAAGTGATCTAAGATAGGATGAGATATCCTTTATTGTCCCAATGGGAAATCTGCCTTGGACATCACGGTGTCTGCAGTATAAAATCACAGCAAAACACAAAAGTCAAAAAAAAAGACAACACATACTATACATTCGTTCATCAATTGCATAGGCCCCATTTTCATAATACAATACATGAACATTGATCAACTTTAAGAAAACAGCTACAGCAAACACGTATTTTAGCCTTCTGAGGAAGTGCATCCTCTGGTCTCAAATCTAAACAATTCGATCAGTATTGATATATTAATTTAGATCGTTAATGATACACATTATTAAAAGCATTTAATTGAAAAGTAAAACATTTTGTTTTTGTTTGCTTTAGGGTTTGATTAAGATAATGAGAAATGGGGGCACTCTGGTACCAAAGATGGACAAATGAATGTTACCACAGGGGGAAAAGAGCTGTTTTTTTCTGGACAAGGAGATTCTGCAACGGTGCAGCAGCAGAGCAAGTGCATCATAAAATGTGTGACTTGTACATCTGTTATCCACACTGATATAGTGAGTGGAAGCAACTGACATATTCCCTTTGGTCTTAATAAGGAAAACAATGATCATAATTATCCACAAACCTTTTTTTCAAACAAACTAATTTTAGCATGTGATGGATGCTGTGTACACATAATATTTAATAAATGTTGGGAAGCTCCAGCGAATAGCTGAGTCTTGAATGCATTCCCACCAAAAGCCAGGCGTTTGTTACAGGCCTGTGCCCCCTATTGCTGAGACATTGCCAGCCTGTTAATTGCGGAGGACTGATGAGCCCCAGTGTTGCACAACTCATAAAGCCTGTCTGCGTGATAACTGGAGCTCCATATGGAATAGTGGCAGGGAATTCAAAGGAGAACAATAAAGTATATTGAGGGATATTTAGATTAAAATGCATTTAATTGGGTTCTCGCCTAACGCAGTTGAGATGTGTTCTCACATAGCCGTCCATTCTACGATTGCCCTTTGCTAAAGCTAAATTATGCTGCTGTCATGGTGTTTGTAGGCTAACCTGGTAAAGATTATTAATGAGTGCAATAAATCCAAATTGTATAATAGGAAGTTATGAAAAAAGTAATGTCAGAGTTAAGTCTAATGAGTATTTAGTTTGTTTACCAAGAGCAATTGTCACCCTGTGCCATGTGTACTCAGTAATTGTCAAAGGCTTTACATCCCCATTCTTTCTCAAGACAGCTTATCTTAATCTACAGTGTCTTATTTTTCTTGGAAAGCGATGGATGAGTCGAGTAATTGTACAGTTGACATCGGCTTAGACAACATCATCCCCTTAGTCCCCAGCTAATCCTACAGAGTGATAACAATAATGGGGGGAAAAAGAAAGGAGATATTTTTTTTTTTTTACAAAAGAAGATATGGAGTTTAATTTGTAATTAGCTGCAGAGGTCAAAGACTTGATCCACCATCTGAAGGTTATCCTCCCTCATTTTTTTCTCTTCTTTTTCTATTTCCCTCTCAGCAGTCAACCTCTGATTCAGATTATGACCTTGTTGTGCAGAAGTAAAGTGTTAATTGTGTGCATGCGTGTGTTTGTGTGTGTGTGCTCAAAGGAAGATCGGTGAATAAAAACGGGGATATTTCCCTCATGATTATTTGACCGTTTAAAAAAGATAGGTGTGCATTAGTTAGCGGTTGTGTTTGTGCGCACATGTTTGCTGACAATTGGAAGTGTGATTTATTTTGGGGGGGTTATGACCCTGGACCCCATCCACCCCCCCCCCACTCCATCTGCCCTGCATCAGACAGCTCAGTGTAGCCCCTCGGGGGCTCCGAAGTAGCAGAGTTGCCCTCTTTGCCCGTATGTGTTTGTGTTAGTCCATGTGTAGAAAATCTGTCATTTTTGCTTGTGTGTGTATGTGTTAATGTGGGCGTCGCGCGTCTGTGCTAGTATTGATCCCCCCCCCCCTCCTCCTTTCTTATAATGAAGTGGAACTACAGCTCCATTACGAGCTGCGCCGCCATTGGCTGGAGGTAATATGAAATTAGCTAGCGTGCCGTGAGCCTGTCAGTATTGATTTCACTACCCAGATTACTTGTTACAAAAGAATGGAGCTGTCTGTGGCATAATTGAACAAGTTAACTCCTTGTCTCATAAAATGTAGGCCTGTATTGATTGTTACAGGGGAGGGCTCAGTGATATGCAGAGAGAAAGTAAGTTGCATGGGTGTTAACTGTGAAGAGGTGCTGATGCTTTCTTTTCCTCCCCGCCAGTGTCACCCGACACGTGGATCAAGGCGTTTCTTGCTGAGTTGCAGGATGGCGGACAGCAAATGAGTTGTGTTCCATCAGCTTCATGTTACAACACACATTTCTCGTTTTTCCTCCGTCTGTCATTTTTCATTTCATTTGCCTCAAGATCTGCCTCCGTCCCTTTTTCAATTTATTACCATATGTAAAAGGTGTCAGAACTTGACATTGTCAGAGCAGATTTACTTTGGTTTATCGCGAGTGACCTGTTTGTAAGTAGAGCAGCAATTGCTTGAGTTGTGACGAGTAATGATGATAATGGCTGCAGAAGCCTCTCTATCTCACTCTTTTGCTCCGCTGATGAACTAGAGCACGCTGTCTAATCACACTTGGCAGATTTGTGCCATGGAAAGTGAGGTGTTTAACAAGTGTCCCGGTCCATTAATTAAGGGTATCCTTAAGATAAAAGAGGAGAAAGTGTGTTCAATAATTTAGATGAGCTAAAGGCAACTAGAACAGCCTTTGCCCACAGAGAGAAGAGAAAGATACTGTGCTCTCTGGGCTGTATAAATGGGTGAAGCCAAATAACTGGGTTCACAAACACCTATATGCACACACAGATACACACTCCTCAGTTGCAGTGTGATGAGCCTTTTGCCTGTTTACCCTAGAAAGCTAATTCTAAAGCAAGGTTCTTCACAATGCCTCCGTTAAGGGCATATTCTACATACTTATCTTGGGTAATTAGAAAATGGGGCTCAGTCAACAATACAAGTGGAGGGTTTATTGAGACAAATGTCCCATGATTGTTCATTTAAGAGCTCAGGAAACTGAGGGCTTCTCTGGCCAGGTATGGGGCAAAGGAGGAGGTGATGAATTGTTTGATGTGCGAATGATGATGTTGTCCCTAAAACAGACATGGAAGGTACAGTGTACCCCCCTCAGACAGGGTGAGGGATTAATGAAATGCTCTTCCACGTGCCGATTTCCAGCACTCCACTGCTGAGTGATAAGTAGCTAACCAACGAAGCCTGTAATTACAATCTTACAGAAACCGGCCTGATCTGTATATAAATCTCACCATCCAATTACAAGATGTAATAATTCTGCACTCAGGCTGGTAATGAGGTCTAATACTGGCGCATGTGATAATCCCCTCTGGATGCGGGCTTGATCAGATGTTGGCTTTGTAATTAGACTGGCAGAAAATCATTATTTCGTGTTCGGAAAAAAATGAGGTTGGTGGGAAGTTAATTTTCTCCCCATTCTCTGAAGCGTAGACAAGAATTTAATGATTTAATCATGATTGTTAGCTATTTTGCAATCAATTTGTAATGATTGTGTCGCAACAGAGGCTTTCAGGGAGAAGGGCCTGTAAAGATTGAAGGTGTCATTGATATGGAGTGGCTATGTCAATAGATCTGTACAGTGTAACGCTGATACTGTGGAGGAGTGGGTGTGTGTACATATAGTATGGATGCATTTGAACGAATGTATGCATGTACACGCGTGTATTTTTGTTTTTGTCTGTTTGTATGCATGCTTGTGAGAGTCAACCATAGGCAGTCTGATAACAGTTACCCTTAATTGTTTAAAAAGCCTGAGCTGAAGATTAATACCCTTATTTCTCAGTACTGTTTATCCATGGAAATAGAACATGTGGTATTTAGATGTAGGATTTCTTTGCAAACCTCCTGGTGGACTGGCAGACAGAGTTAACTTCTTAGTCGTGACTTCAACATAATTTGGATTTTTTTTGGATTAACAGCCGACAGTGAACAATTAAACAGGAAATGATTGCGAGTGAGTGAACAATCAAATACAGCTGAGCTGAGAGAGGAGCTCAATCAATGGCTTAATAGAATGCAGAGGAGAGAGTAAATAGGAACTGCACACCAAAACTAAAACTGCACTAGATAGATGAAACAAAAAAATTTGATTTTTGTTTTTGAGGAATGCACAATATATTGGTGGTTGATATATTATTATTATTATTATTATTATCATTATTATAAATTAGAAAATGTAATTCTTAAAATTTTCCCAATAATGGAATTTCAGCCGTTAATTACGTCTGATAATGCACAGCTTGCTGTGAACTATGGATGCCACTCAAAACCCTTGAGTGGGGAATTTGCCTTTCCCCTTTCTCTGTTTTCTTCTCCTCTGCTCTGTGTGGTGCCTGTTTGCACAAATGTGGGGCTGAGCTCCCCCCCACAGCAGAGCAAAGAGACCGCAGTGGAAAGAATTACATGGATTTTAGGTTGTATATTTCCTACGTCCGTATTAAAGCGGTTTTAACTAACTTACTATCAGAACTAAGATGTTATAAAAAAAAATCTCCAGACTCTGTGCCCTGCTGTGCATTTAGAGATGTTTTTGGCGGAGCGGCAAGTCCGCCCGCTGAGCTCCATTATTCACCACGATTGACAAGTGATTTTTTATTTTCTTAATTACAAACCAGTTTGCTGTCTCTTTTCCATGGATCTGATACCTGATGGGCTCTGCTTCTTTCGTCCTGGCTGCTGCCAGGGGAGGGCTAACACGACCTACATGAGGTCGTCCCGCACTGACTACTGGGCGCTAAGTTATAGCAGCTAACGTTAAACGATCGAGTTGCCCTCGTGCCGAGCCTCGCCTCCAACACAGCAAACTCAATTTATTACATGTACAATTATCACAACAGGAGGCAGAGGAATAGCTAAACATTTCACATGCCGATCAACAGAGAGCCGGAGAGTGAGAGTGAGAGGGAGAGAGAGAGAGAGAGAAGCCATCCTTAACTGCTAAGCTAAAGTAGCTTACAGAACTGAACATGCCATGTAAACATCTGTGGGGTTAGCGAAAAAGTCGGTAAAAGATGGAGAGAGCTACGAGTGCTTGAGCAGAACTGTAGTGACAAATATGACAAAATGAACTGGGTTGACCTACCGAAGCCAGACGCTATCAGCAACACAGAGGCATCCGCAACTGTAAATGAGGTAATATGCTTACTTCTGCATGTCAGCATGTCAGCACATCAGCCAAGCAGAAGGCAGGACAGCCAAGCAAGTGTAGCCAGTTTCATTGATTAGAGTGGATGTGTAGTGTTGCAGCAGCCGTGATCGGTTCGCATATGCATATGGTTGCAAAACTTTGTACTGAAAGCTTAGAATATGCTGTTTTTTTTTTTCCACGCACATCCCCGGACAAGTCTGTTAACTGCAGGAGTTTATACCCTAATTTATGATACCCTGATAGATGTTTTCTAAATTAGTTGAGTAGCCCAACTAACATTATATTTTCATTATTGATGTCAGGTTAATTGTTTTTGGTACTTTACTGTGTGTCTCATCAGTTTGACTATCCTAGTTTCCCAGGTTGTGTGGATCGATTTGTGTAGTGTATTGCAGATTAGTTGTAGCACAACAATTTATACAGTGTGAGTAGACTTATTGTGAAACTATAGTGCCACATCTCCATTCACATTTTTCAGTCGAGACTTGAAAGCAGTTCTCTAGAGGTTAACACTGTATTAACAGCTTCTGCTACTCCAGCTCTATGCAGTGTTTGATTGGAATACCTCCTGTTTGATCATCTGAAGCTACTTAGTTTACTGGAGCATCCACCATGCAGTAGATCTAGGCAGTCCTGTGGGTTTGCACTTAGCTCATCTCTCCCCTAATCTCCTGGCGATTGCAGCTGAATACTTTATTGATTCAGTCCTCTGAGCCGATTTCTATAATTGATACTGTTTGAAGTTTAAAACTTAAAAAAAATCTGGATTGAGTCAATAATGCCTTCCAGCCTACTTTAATTCAGCAGTGTTATGCAGGTCTCAATAAAAACATTAGCGTCATAATGACTCAAATTAAGGATGCTCATTAACATAGTATGGGTTAATATACTGTATTTTCTTTTGGCACTAGTGTTACTGATTGTTTGAAACTTGCTTGATCATGGGAATGATGGAACCATGGTGTAAAACATCTGGGAATGACAGTGTCAAGTGTTTTGCTGTTTTGGTAAAAAGGCTCTATCTTTTGAAATATATAACTCTCCTTTTTCCAAGCATAGCTACTTTTTAGGCAGCTTTTGGGGTTTGCCTTCATCCTGGTTGCCCAGCCTCACGCCTCCAATTTCCACCTCTGCCCGGTTGAAGGCTCCTCAGAGACGCTTGGCTGGAGCTCTGGGCCGCTGGGCCTTTGGACCTCTGAGTCCTCCACTTCTGTGCTTTGGATAGAAAAAGAGGGAGCTGCTTTATTCAGCCCTGCCCATTCTCTGCCCCAGTCCGCCACACCGTACACACTCCTACCTGCTCGATACCTCAGAAGAGCTTTCAAGTGCTCTTTGAAAGGGAAAAAAAAGCAGAAAGGGAAGAAATCAGAGACCGTGCTCTTCCAGGCGCTCAATAGCATGGCGCTAGCCTCTCTCAGCTCCCATGACACCACTCTCCTGCTCTCTTCTCTGTTCTTGGGTGTTTCAATTTATTTTTCTGTTTTTTTTTCTCTCCTCCTTCTGTCTTCTCTCTGTTACAGCCTCGTCTTCCCCCTGACTGCCTTCTTGTCTCAGGCATTGATGTTATTTATGGCATTTTCATAGTGTTAGAGCTGAATTCGCCATTATCCAGGTCACTTTTTTTAGGGCTGTCCCGAATATCACTTTTATGGCTTTGGTGGGAAGAATTCAAATATATTTAAAGCTTTAAAGGGGGGGGTTCAGTACCCGGGACAGCGCCGCACCTAGGCCTACACACACACCCCTCCGCCCCTATACACACAACAAACAGCACTCCATCCATTTTTGGCCTTATGCATATATATATATATATATATATATATATATATATATATATATATATATATATATATATATATATATTATAATAATAATAATACAAAAAAGAATGAAGCATTCAAATACTGATTTGGACATTGATTGGCAGCAGTCGAAGCGTGGAAGCATTCGGGTCATGGGTATGTGGATTTTTAGTAGTACAGTTGCCTTTTGTATTTGGCCCATGAGAATAAAATGAATGAAGAATGAATACATCACATCTGTATATTACAGTTGGGCAGTTGATGGGGAATCATAGCTGTCACAAAAACCTGCTCAGCTGCACCCCAAGGAGTAAATCTTATGTCCACTGCCCACACTGGCCAACATAGCAAAGGAGCCAGTGATGAAGTTAAATAAAATATTGCCGTCAGGCCATAAAGATAATTAGTCTTGTCTCATCTCCTCTCTCCCTTGCAATTTAATGTGACCCCTTTATGTTTTATGGATGCCAGCATAAACCCCTTCACTCCTAAAATACCTTCTAGATATGAGAGAGGAAGTGTATTGTAAACTAATTGCTCTATATTAGACAGTAGCCACTAGAGATATTGTAAGTTAGTGTTATTGATGATAATATTGAGTGTGTGTAATGAACACACACATGCACACAGACTATAAGAGCATCTATGAATGTACACTGTCAAAACTAATTCTCGTCCCTCTAACATCTTAACTGTTATAAAGCAGAGACAGTGCTTGGGAAAGCTGTGATTTGAAGACATAAGCCCCAGGCTCCTCATTCCACTCTGCTTCTGAACTCCCCTCATGCTCCCTGATACCGAGACACATTATTAAGTCCCTCCCTGTAGCTCTCCTCTTATCTTTGCCTGCTATAAACCTATCTCCGAGAAATAGGACAGGGTTAAGGTTTGAAGTAATCAGTTTCTTTTCATTCTTCCATGAAACATATGCCTACTTTGTAACAAGGGAATCACTAATTATAGACTTGTATAGGAAAGATAATACATTTGTAGTGATTGCTTTGTAGCCAGTGCTGGGGTTGTGTCTCAACAGTGTATATGTACTGTAATGACGGCTTTATCTTGCCCCAATACTCCTATACAAAGCCCTGTAATTATGTTTGATGCCCATGGAATGGCAGACAAACACTGGGGCACTGGCCATTCTCAGGGAAGTGCCAAACTTCTATTAAAACTATTTTTGCTCTATGATTGGATTTCGGTAGTTAGGGTGGGTTCCGGGCCTTGTTAATAAGGCTAGTGGAGGGGGAAAAACTGTTCATGTGGCGTGAGGTTTTGGTCCTGATGGACCTCAGCCTCGTGCCAGAGGGGAGTGTCTCAGAGTTTGTGGCCGGGGTGGGAGGGATCGGCCACAATTTTTCCAGCACGCTTCAGAGTCCTGGTGGCGTATAGGTCCTGGAGCGGCGGCAATCACCTTCTCTGCTGACCGAATGACACGCTGCAGTCTGCCCTTGTCCTTGGCAGTGCTAGCAGCGTACCAGATGGTGATGGAGGATGTGAGGATGGACTCAATGATGGCTGTGTAGAAGTGCACCATCATTGTCTTTGGCAGGTCAAATTTCTTCAGCTGCCGCAGGAAGTACATCCTCTGTTGTGCTTTCTGACAAGGGAGCTGATGTTCAGCTCCCACTTGAGATCTTGGGAGATGATAGTTCCCAGGAAGCGGAAAGACTCCTCAGTGTCAATTGTGGAGTCACAGAGGGTGATGGGGGCAGGTGGGGCTGAGTTCTTCCTGAAGTCCACAACCATCTCCACTGTCTTTAGAGCGTTGAGCTCTAGATTGTTTTGATTGCACCAGGTCACCAGGTGGTCAGCCTCCTGTAGGCGGACTCGTCTCGTCTGTAGGCGGACTCGTCTCCGATGATGAGTGAGGTGTTGTCCGCGAACTTCAGAAGCCTGACGGACTGGTGACTGGAGGTGCAGCTGTTGGTGTACAGGGAGAAGAGCAGAGGGGAAAGAACACAGCCTTGGGGGGATCTGGTGCTGATGGTCTGTGAGTCGGAGACTTGTTTCCCCAGCTTCACCTGCTGCTTCCTGTCAAACAGGAAGTCAGTGATCCACCTGCAGGTGGAGTCAGGCACGCCTAGCTGGGAGAGCTTCTCCTGAAGCAGAGCTGGGACGATGGTATTAAAGGCAGAGCGGAAGTCCACAAACAGGATCCTGGCGTAGGTTCCTGCGGAGTCCAGGTGCCGGAGGATGTAGTGGAGGGCCAGGTTGACTGCATCGTCTACAGACCTATTGGCTCTGTAGGCAAACTGCAGGGGGTCCAGGAGGGGGTCGGTGATGTCTTTTGAGGTGTGAAAGCACAACACGCTCAAAGGACTTCATAACTACAGAGGTCAGGGCGACGGGTCTGAAGTCATTAAGTCCTGTGGTCCTTGGCTTCTTGGGAACAGGGATGATGGTTGAGGTCTTGAAGCAGGCTGGCATGTGACATGTCTTCAGTGAGGTGTTAAAAATGTCTGTGAACACTGGAGACAGCTGATCAGAGCAGTGCTTCAAGCTGGATGGGGAGACAGCATCCGGTCCAGCAGCTTTCCTGGGGTTTTGTCTTCTGAAGAGTCTGTTGACTTCCCTCTCGTGGATGGAGAGAGTCGTCACTGAGGTGGGGGAGGTGGAGGTGATACACTGGAGATGGAGCTGGAGCTGTGGGGAGGTGTCGTGGGGGATGGTTTCAGGACTGTCCTTTTGTCTTTCAAATCGACAGTCGAACTCGTTCAGGTTGTTGGCTAGGTGTCGGTCGTTGAAGGAGTGTGGGGCTTTAGGCTTATAGGTGGTGATCTGCCTAAGTCCTTTCCAGACAGTCGCAGAGTCGTTAGCTGAGAACTGGCGTTGGAGCTTCTCAGAGTACCGTCGTTTAGCCTCCTTCACTGCCTTGCTAAACTTGTACTTTGACTCTTTAAATCTGTCTTTGTCCCCACTCCTGAATGCCTCTTCCTTAGCCAGCCTTAACCTTCTGAGTTTGGCTGTGTACCAGGGTTTGTCATTGTTGTAACTCACCCTGGTGCTTGATGGAACACAGCAGTCCTCACAGAAACTGATGTATGACGTCACAGCCTCTGTGTACTCTATCCAGACTGTTGGTAGCAGTCCTGAACACATCCCAGTCAGTAGAATCCAAACCTGTCTGGAGATCCTCCACAGCCTCACTGGTCCACTTCCTTGATGTCCTCACTACAGGTTTGCAGAGCTTTAGTTTCTTCAGGTGGACCATGACGTGGTCAGATAGTCCCAGTGCAGCACGGGGGACGGCGTGATAAGCATCCTTGACTGTGGTGTAACAGTGATCCAGAATGTTCTCCTCTCTGGTCTGGCATTTAATATGCTGTCTATATTTAGGGAGTTCATGAGTGAGATTTCCTTTATTAAAGTCACCAAGGACAATAACTAGGGAGTCCGAGTTGGTCCGCTCCACACTCAGCATGCATGCAGTATAAACAAAGTCAACACAAATAAATACATGGAAAGGTCTGTTGCCAAGGCTCTTAGGTCAGATCCTCAGTGCAGCCGTTTACACTCAGGATGACTTAGAAGCCATATAAGTCATTATGTGTAAAGATTGAGTTTATATTTTGAACAATGAAAATACACCACCGGTAATTATAGCTCGTGATCATACCACTGGGGGCAGAGTTTGCTGTACTTCTTTTGTTTTTTAACATTGTACAGTTGTCCATGTAGTGTCACAGTATATGTCAAACCTCACACATTTTCTCAGCAAGGTAAACATAGTTGTTTTACAGCTACTTCTAAAGCAGTGTCCCAGCCCTAGTATTGTGATTTCAATGTTTTGAGTGTATGTTTTGTTTGACTATCTACTGTATTTCCATTTGTTTGGTTGTATATATAAATGTATGTACACCTGTTTGCATGTACAAAGGTGCTATTTGACTGCACATCAGATGAACACTTCATGCTTGCGTTGTTGTGCTCTGGACTCACAGAGCAAATATTTTGCTTTCAACCCAGAGGTCAAGGAGAGATAAGAAGGTCTCTGTCTCCCTCACGCTCACCCATTTTTCCTTTTTCTCTGTCTCTCTGTTTCCCACATGTAGCGAGTCAGGCAATGCAGCGTCATCCAGCCGTGAAGCCATTTGGCGGTGGGGAGAAGTGGGCCATCTGAAGGTCAGTTTGAGGCACAGACAGACATACTCACGTACATACATACAGGAAATCATGCCTCCATTAGCAGTGGCTCTGTTTTCCATGGAGGAGACGCCAGGGATTTGGTGGCATATGCTGAAGCCCCTGGCAACCTTGTGACATAGCACTTACTGTAGAGACGGCAGGCCAAGGCCTGGTTAGGGGCCACCCAGAGGCTGTGTCCTGAGGCAATGCTACTGGGCTGGGATGGACAGTGGGTCTGATTGGCTCTCCAGTTAATCTACTATTCCTATACTAACCCCAAACCATTTATAATGTTTTGTAATAACTGTAGAATGGGCTTTCAAACAGCATCAGGGGACATTTTCATAAACTTCATAAAAGACCATTTCTTTCTATCTTCACACTAGGGCTGGGTTATATGGCCAATATATTCTTTCTTGACATAGGTGATTTTATATCTCGTGATTTCAGATCTTGATATCTTATCGTGATATATATATATATATATATATATCACAAAATGGCATGTTTTCTGGTAGTTCCATAAATAAAGTCTATAACAAATAGCCACATGGTTAAGCCCACTTTTTGTATACTCCTTGTTAAGGGTGGAACGGTACACAGAAGTCACGGTTCGGTTCATACCTCGGTTCAGACATCACGGTTCGGTATGAGTTTGGTACAATAGAGGGAAAAGCAAAACAAAAATGCAGAAGGCATTTTTTTATTGTGCATGTCTCAGGCTGTACCACCTAGTGTCATACAGCATCTCTTATTTATGAAAGTGCAAATCACATAGAATAATAACAAAAAGAAAATTCTACTTAGGGGAGACCTTCCCCCACAAAAGATAAAAGAAAGCATTCTTGCAATTAAGTGTGACAGGCATAGCTTTGCCAACTGGTCGTTGGGGTGCAGCTGACAACTCGTGCTCCATCAACGTCCGTGTTTGGTTGTATATGGAAGGGACTACAGTTTGCCTCATATGTGGACGGGATGGCATGTTGTAACGAGGTTCGAGTACATGCAGCAAATACAGCCAGGTTCCTCTACGAGTGAATATGGGAGCATTGAAGATGACATGTAAATTCCGATTGCTTCAGTGATTTTTTTGGCCCTATTTGTATGTGTATCTAAAGGCTGGTTAAGCACTGTAGGGAGGAGAAGTTGGACAGTTTTTTTTTCTCGTTCCAGTGATTGGCACATCTGGGTGATGGCGTTGGATACGCGTTAGCATGTTAGATGTATTTCCAATCACATACCCAACAACTGCTGAACAACGCCGACACACAGTCCTCGTCTTATCCACCACTCTCTCGCCTGTACTACTGTAACTCACTGGGAAACCGAAGTTTTCCCAAAATTGCGATCTTAAAGATGCTGGCGGGTCCTCTAACTCTTGTGGGTGGCCACCACTCGCCATACTCGTCCTTAGTGCTGCTATCTCTGACTCACTCACTAGACCGTTGACTTGACAAAAAACTGCATACATAGGCGGAGCTCGGCTACATAGGCGGTGTGCCAATCAGAGCTTTCAGAGCTAAGGCGGGGCTACAGATTAGGTGTCCCTAATGGCAGTTACACACCGGGCCGACAATCGGCCGTTGGACAGTCTGTTCGGTGTGTTCCGTGCCGTCGTCCGTTGGAGGAGCTGTCTGCCTTCATTTTGGCCGACCTGACATACTCAGTCGGAGACAGGGCAGTCGGGACTCACCCAGGAATTGGCAAGCAGGATGAGCATGACTAAGCCTCTCAAAATCTGACGAAAATCTTTTAAACTGACCTTTGTTGATTTGAAATGAAGACAGATTCAAAATGTTTTCAGAAACAAGGTTCGGTAAACTATTTTAGTACAATATGAGATCGTATTCTGAATGAGTCGCCATTAATGGCCGGTTGATAAATCCAAAATCCAGAAGCAGCAGCCAGATCCATGTGACGCGTTCGTCCAATCAGCTGACGGTTTTAATTTTTGGGTGACAATACAGATTAGTGCCGCCCGCTGTTATGGAGACGTACTACGTCTCGTCGCTTTGGTGTGTTCCGAGGCACTTTTTTGACCAACTCGGGGAGACTGATCAGTCCAACTGCCTTTTCTGCCAACGGTCGGCCGTCTGGTTGGTGTGTAACTGCCTTTAAGAACCCGCGTATCTAACAGTAGTTCCGCATTACATTAGTTCTGCATTACATTAATTAATTTGCACGCAAGTTTTATTTATTTTTATACTGTGTATTCTGCGTGTAAATTCATGCACCGAACCGTGAAGCCGGTACCGTTTCAGTTCAATACGAATACATGTACTGTTTTACCCCTAATCCTTGTGAATTAAATACTGACAAATGAAAAGTACTAGTAATTTCTTATTGTATTATGATCTTTAGTGCAGAATGAACATATTTTGCAAGGATCAGAACTTAAAGCAGCGTCCAAATTATGTAAATATTGCCGTAACGCAGTGTTTTTTTTTTACATTGCGATAGAAACGATATACAAAATAATATACGATAAACATTTTTTATATCGTTTTGACGATGTATGTCATATCGTCAAGCCCTACTTCACACCACTAATCCTTGACCTGTTGGTGGTTTGTATGCATTGACTTTAGGGGAACTTGATAGTAGTACAATATTGTTTTGAGAAGGAGAGTTTTCAAATCAATACTTGTTTCCCAGGAAGGCATTAAAAGTTGTCTTAAAAGAGTTTTTAATTGTAGTTGGACTGTAGTAGAGTAGCATAATTTTGCTTCATCTACCTCCAGTTTTGTATTTCAATTATCTGTAAAAATTTCCCCTTGGCTCTCTGGAGTGTTCTTTTTTTCTAGATGCATTTAGTGGGGAATGTTTTATAAATCTGTACTCAGTATCCCAATGTGCATATGCATATTTAATGACTCAGTTAAGCAATGTCATGGTTGTGAATTATTAATAAGATTGGGGAAACATTTGCAAACTGCAATACTTTATATGTAATGTCGTCCTATAACTTGGAGCAGCCCACCATACCAAACAAAAGCAATATAGAAAAAGCTTAACGAAACAACAAATTATTATTCTTAAATTAGGAGTGTCATATAGGAATTTATAGGAACGATAATTCCATCCATGTATATTTGATTGGCCAAGAGGCATTCCATGAGTGCTGATGTACAGTATAACAAGACTGGAACGTTGTATATGTGTATTATTCTATGAGCTGTATGTATCAGCACAGATGTAATTATCTTCAGCATTTGGCCTGCAGCATTTTGTCTACAACTCAGTTACAGCTGTACAGTGCAGCAGTTCTCCCTCTCCTCTGCTCTTTCTCAACTATGCTCATTCCAAATAGAATGTGCAAAATCTGTTGTTGGCGGCCTTGGTCTTAAAGTTGGATCTTGCTTTGCTCTTGTTGACTTTGAGTGGGTAATATTCCACAGTATGGAAGATAGATAATAAGTGTGTCTGCTTTTTAACTGGGCAGTTCCAAGACAACTCGGTGTGAAGCTGTCTTCATTAGGACCCCGTTAGACCTTGTTTCACCTGACTGACTGACAGACTGGCCGTGATGAGGCTCCATTAGACTGCTGCACAACTCTCTGTGGACTGCCCATTTACTGAAGGGCCCTCTTTCTCTCTTTCTCTTCCTCTCTTTCTGTCTCTCTCTTGCTCTCTCTTGTTCTGTCTGACCAGGCTAACCCCAGGAGCCCCCTTAACCCACAGTGGTTGAAAGCCCAGTCAATCAGACGCAATGATGTTAAACTCCTCTCCAATGACTAGCCTTCACCAGTCATCAGAGAGATTGTCTGTGTCTGGAGGCTGATTAGGTGTTCATCTCAAGTAAGTTCATCTCAATTTACTGTCCATCTGAAGAGAGGAGCTTGCTATTCTATAGCTCTGTCCTCAACATGATTCCTTTACCGTGGTGCAGACACACCTGTAATGAGAGAATAGCATGGCTTACCACCTTTTATACTGCCCCTTTTCTTATGGACTTGTGCAGCCCACAAAGCAAGCCCTGTGTATAGACACATGTGAAAGTGACATTTGAATGTCCTTGCAAATGTTTCCTGAATGATATTTGATTAGGCTGACCTCAGAAGCTGTTGGTTTCTTTGAACAGCGTTGTTTACTTAATATCAACATTAGTTTGGGGGAAATGGAACACACTTTTCTCTGTGAGGAACACACAATTATATTGTCTCCTCCAGTATTTGCACCACATTGTGCTGTCAAACGTAAAGGTTAGTTCTTGAAAATATTTAAGTCAAAAAACCAACCTTTTTTCTTTACTAAGCCCTTGTATAACAATGATGAACAGTACATTTCTGCTCACATAGACACTCCCAAAGTGAGGTCCTTGTCAAGGTTGTGCCAGGACAGAAAGACAGGCTTTGAATTACTGTTTTTGGAATCCTTCCTGTGACACACTTTCAAGGAGAGATGAAAATGGCGTATATGGCATCGATCGACGTAATGCATTGCTCCCCGTAGCCAGAGGGAGGTGAATGGGGAAGGCAGGCTGGATGGTAAACTCAGGAGTATCTTGGTGTAAAGAGGTTAGCGGGCAAAGGATTTGATCATGCTCGGCCATTTGGTTTAGCGTTGACGGATGTTGCATGCAGCAGTGTCAGCCACTGAGTGCCCATCAAGCCAGACAAGTCAATAAGCCCCCATCACCTCTCATTGGTTACCCAGAGTGATGCGCTATTGGAGAGACTAGGGCTGCAGCTATCGATTATTTTAGTAATCGAGTATTCTACCGATTAATCCATCGATTAATCGAATAATTGGATAAGAAATACTTAGTAAACAGCTATAGTAAATATTTATTATTGCTGTTTACTAAAAAAAGTTAATGTATTAATATTTTTCACCCCCTTCTTGCCTCTGGCTCTTTGCCCTGGATATGCAAAAGAGCTGTTCACTAACCAGAGGGTAAATGTGACGGTACAAAGCTTACAGCAGGGCTATTCAACTACACTGTTCTGGGGGACACATTTTCAGAAGCCTAATACTGAGTGAGGCGAAAGAATAAAGAATGCAGACATCACCGGCATGATGACGTCATTCACGTGCATATTAAGTGGCCATGCTGGGGGGAGGAGCCGGTTTGTCTCTGGCAGCAGCTAAATTTCCAAAGATTAGTAGCAAACTAATATACAGTTAGACTACGAACCGACAGCTCTCGTTTTAGCTCGTTGGTAAAACATCGCTATTAGCAGAGTAGCATGCTGTAGGCTAGTTGTGTAAAACAGCGCGGTAGACGAGAGCAGCAGACGTTAGCTACCTGGTGTCGGGTTCGCTCCGTGGAATGGATGAGTAGACTGGATGTTTTCTACAGAGATGATGTAGCAGCTTAAAATGATCCCAAACTTTCTGTCGTTTTCTCTCGCCTGTCTCTTCTCTTAGAATTTCACTATTTTCGTCTTCCTTCATTTGTAATCTGGGCCGTCAGTCTTGTGTCCACAGAAGCGTCAACGTGTTGTGCACTAGTAATAATCCTCCGTGCGGAAACACAGTGAGCCGTACAACCTTAATTACGTTGATTTAACGAAGCTTTGAGGCAAAGAATTTTGCTTCGAGGATTTTTTGTATTTGAATTATTCGAGTTATTCGAGGAATCGTTTCAGCCCTAGGAGAGACTCAAACCAAGTTCACTCCCCCCCCCTCCCCCTGTCTTCACCTGTCAAGTGATATATAGGCAGCAGGGAATCAGCCTTTCCTTATAGCACTCAACATTTCAGCCAGCAGCACTTGCATCGACAGACTTCAAAACTCTTCCACTCTAAAGTGTATTATCACTCACTCTGATGTGATTGTGGGCCTCTCCTGAGCGGTTTGTTGTGGTGTCTCTGCCAGATAGCTGCTACACCAGGTCATCCTGTAGTCCGACAGCTGTCATTTGCCAATTTGTCAATTTTGCTGTCATGAGGGTAGCTTGCGATTTAAAACAATCAGAAACAGCTATAGCTTAATTTGGGTTGTCTGTGTTAACTGATATCAATAGCTTGCTATGCAAAACAAGTTGACACGTTTTAAACATATAGTGTAATGATCTCCTTACAAATTTGATTATTTGTGTGTTAAAGCACCAAGAGAGTGGTGAATTTATAGAGCTCTATGAAATCCGTTTTATTTTTTTTCAAATTCCGTTTTTTTCTGATTTCTTTTTAGCCCTTTCGGATGTTTTCTTTTTCACTTCTAAGCAGTATTGACCTTTAAAAACTCAGTGACACAAACTCACAATTCAGCTTTTTTATTTAAACTGTTAATATATTCAGCAAAGCACATTCAAAATTACCTAAATAAAAGGTAACTGGATGCTCACCTATAACAATGTTGAGGACACTGCGATCCCAGTTGTCAGAGGTTTCGTCGACAACAATGAAGATTTTCTTTCCACGGATCTCTTGCAGCACTTTTTGCATGTGCTGGTCAAAGACCCGCGGCAGGTGGGTCTGCCTGAGGCTGCTGGCGTTTTCTGGGAGTGCGCCTCCCTGCTTGCAGTGTTTAACAAGAAACGGACATATCCTCTTCATTTTCTCAAGCGGTATGTCAGCTTCAGCACACACTGCAACAAAATCTTCCACTAACTCACGCCTTGCATCTATTGATTTTGTCGTTGCCTCAATTGTAACCTGTGTGTAACGCTGTGGATTTAGCTTTGTTTTTGAGATGAGTTCAAATGGTCATTACATGTGTCTTTGCGGGTCCAGTATGTTGACAGTATGTTGACAAAACTTACAAAACAGTTGTTGTCCAGACTCATAGTAGTCGTTGTGGTATTGTTCAGCCCGGTATTAATCAGTCAATTGAGAGTTTCTTAATTTTTTCACCACCGTTGGCTTATCAGGAGCCACTTTTCCCCACGCAACAAACTCAATGTGAACGTGAGGATGTATGGTTACTAGGCAACATGTTTAACAATGCCATTTGGCCACGGTTTAGGTAGAGTCCTTTCTACGCTTGTTGTTTTAAACTGAAAAATGAGAAGGAAGTCAAAATGTTTTTTTTATTTAATATGTCAACAAAATATATGCAAATTCTGTGCGATTCCCCGTGTATAAGAGAATTCCGTTTTCATGTGTAGATTCTGTGATTCCGTCCGCGTTTTCCGCATCACGGAAATCATAGGGCCCTAAATTTACAAAGGCTGTATTGGTGGGTAGTTCAGAGAGCTGGCTGTACTTTTGAAGCTCAAAGTCAGTAAAGTAGAAATTGAAGGCTGTATCCATGTGCTATGTATCTCTCTGGAATTACTTAACATTTCCTTCTCAGATCAGAGAACATGAAATATATGCTGAAGAAAAGAAATATGACCCCACTCTTTTTATTCTCCTCAGTTGCTCCCTTTCTTTCTCTGTATCTTTCCCTCTGCTCTCATCCCTAATTTTCCTACCACTTTATTGCTCTTTTCCTCTACTACACTCCTTTTGCCACATACTTTATGTGAGATGAAAAGTAAAATCTAGAAAACCCCTTTCTCTTGCCCTCGGGCTGCTCCCCTTTTTATACTCCTCTTGGTGCTCGGAGTTTGGAATAGGTAGGGAAGAAGAGAGACACAGAATAAAAAACAGCCGGCTGTGATAGTGAAAGCAGACGGTCAGGCTCTGGCACCTGTACAGGCTTTGTGCTTTGTTGTGTAGTTTGGGCGCTTTGGGACCAAGCTTGCAAGATACCATTGGATTCTCTCTTAACAGGCTTATATACAAGACTGTTTATGTGGGAATGAAAGCAGTGACTGTAAAATCCCATTTTCAGGACATTGCAACATAAACAGTGAATTATAGGGCCGATGAACGGTCAGACAAACAACTGCTCTTTATCTCTCTTTTTTTCTCTAGCCTATCTGTACAGTATCTATTATCGATATTGTCAGCTCACCAGATATCATTTTCCCTTAATTTTACTTACTCAAAATAAAATAGGGCTAATATGGAGAGGAAAGTGATTATTTGATTCTGTGACAAAACCATAAATCAGTGTTATCATTAATTCTAAGATGCGAGGCCTTGTGGTCTTTATAATGCATCCATGAGTAGTACCCATGTCCCTTTCTACTTGAATTTTTTGTTGACATATTTAAAGACTAATAATCTCCATTGTATTGTAAACACATGTATTACTTTAGCCTCAGACTTTCTCCGATTAACAGCACTGTGCTGGTGCTGAGACTTAGGATCTCAGTGCAGCTGATAATTAGCGGTGGAAGCAACTTTTTCTCATTACTGTAACAAAGTCGCTTTTGTGTAGTTTTTGTTAGTAATTTTAAAAATCGTAAATTTTTACTTAAGTACATTTTCTTGATTTTTTGGGGCTTTTATGGCCTTTAAATGACAGGATAGCTTGAAGACAGGAAAGAGAGGGTGACGACATGCAACAAAGGGCCACTGCCAAACGCTCAGCTTACGTGGGGCACTGTTATGTTGCAGGGAATAATTGGACCCAATTGCAGAGAGCAGGCAGGCAGGCAGGCAGGAGAAAGTTGGAGTTGAGGATTTATTAGACCAAAACACAAACATGAACCAAGGGAGTCCTGAGAACAGCAGCAAGCAAAAAACTAATTCCACAATGTAGAAAAAGGAATCCAAAAACAAAGGAAAATACAAAAATCGGAAAATATAAGAAGCACAGAAACTGACTCACTGACACGGCGAAACACGACAGGAACCAACACAAACGCACACAATGATCTGACACAGAGCAAGGGGAACACAAAGACTAAATACAGAGGGTAACGAGGTAACAAGAGGCAGGTGACACAAGGGCTGGGAAACAGGTGGAAAACATCAGGCAATCACAAGAGCGGGAAAACACAGGGAGTAAAACTAGACAAGACAAGACAGAGAACAGACTATCAAAATAAAACAGGAAACAGAACATAAAACAAGACAAGACCGAAAATCACACAATCAGAAGGAAACAAGACATGACAGAAAACCAGGCTACCAAAATATGAAAGGAAAACAGACTACAATAAGACAAGACACCAAAACCATAACAGGCACACACTCTACTGGGTAAGCTAGAAGTCGCCCCTTATCTAACCTTATCTATTGTACTTTAATTTTACTTAAAAAAAAAAAAAAATTGATTTATTGTATGTCTACTGCAATCACATGATTGATAGATAGATAGATAGATAGATAGACAGATAGATACTTGATTGATCCCCAAGGGGAAATTCAAGGTCCCAATAGCTTACAGACATCATACACAAGATATACACATACATCATAACAGGATGTTAAAATAACAAATACCAAACAAATCCACATGAATAATATGGACAATAAAAGATACTAAATAAATTAAATAAAAAAATCCATGAATGTACTAAGGGATATATATATATATATATATATATATATATATATATATATATACACACATACATACATACATACATACATACATACATACATACATGGGAAAAGTAACTACATGTACATACTGTGAATTGTTTTTTGAACCGAGAATCGTTTTTGAATCGAAAATCGATATCGAATCGTGAGCCTAAAAAATTGGAAACGAATCTTGACATTTTCTAAATCGTACACCCCTACTTTCCACCTCTGCTGATAATATTTAATTTACTTACACACGGTAACAATATGCACCCTGGATTTGTAGATACTTTCTTGCTTTCACCTGGGGCAATATGTGAAGTCTAAACATGTTCCTCACTGTGTCCTCACTGGAGATACAAAGGTGGGTAGAGCACATGCACGTTACATGATGAGTGTCAGAAAATGAGATGTCAGAAAAAGCAATTTATCTTTTTAATTTCTCTTTTAGATCATTTTGTGTAGTCTTACAGGGATATTGATGCGGTGTTGTAACGTACTCTTACAAACTTAGAGTACTAGTAGTTAGCTACTTTGCAGTTTTTATATTTTCGCATACTTCTGCATCAGCTGAAACCATACGCTGGACTGAGCTCAACACTGCCTGGCTGGATGCTGCACACATGGTTAGGGTTTACTTGGCTTCACTCCCAGTGAGTGAAAGGCTCGGTCTGGTACATCTTTCTATGTGGAACCCATGCAGGGGTTAGGGCTTTAAAGCCATCTGATCAGGTGTGATGTGTTAAGATGTTACAGCTTAGATCTGGTGTGATCTGGGACCATGAAATACCTTGTCTGCCATGAGCTTTTCATCTCCTTACTATAACAAACCGAGTTTGATTTATATAAATTTACTGCGGCCTCTTAAACCTCAGTTCATCTGAACAGTCCTTTGTTGGGCAACAGTTTTCCAGATGTTTTTCCACTGCAACTGGCCTTTCTTGCATTACTATGTAAGACTGTGTTTTGTGTCCGTCCTACAAAAGGTCAGAGTCCAGGGCTCATGAAATCAACTATTTTTATAGTCTCCCGGCTTCCTCTTGTAATTAATTAAATGGAATTTACTGATCTACTAACAAGGAAAGTAACAGACGGTGATACAGTATACCTTCATTGTATGTATGCTCAACATGCTGAATGCATATCCATTGAATTGGAGAGCAGGTTACAATCAAAAACGTGGACTAATCTGTTTTTAACAGTTGTAAGCCTGTAAAAAGTTGATAACCATTGTCCCAAAATGTGGTGAATGTGTAACTAGACCAGTTTAGTTCCGTGTAGGGGTGGGTTTATTTAAGGAGTATGATGGGAACATCAGAGGCACATTGTGTGGCTATGTAATTGTGGTTTGTGACAGTCCCAGGGCACACTGCCCCAGATCCACAGCAGCATGTGCAGAGAGAAATAAGACCTCTTAGACAGACCCCATCTTGTGGTGAAAGACTCAATAACATTTACCTTCACATATTCAAACCTCCTATCTCTCAAAAACTGCACCCACAAGCTGTATCAGTTCACTGTTTTAATAACATCAAATTAGATCAGTGTATAAATAGTATTAAGGACACCACCATTCATACTTTCTGTTGTCCTCCTGTCTGAGACATTTAACTGTACATCCACCGTACAACAGTGTTCAGTTACAGGGGAAAAGATATCCAAAGTGACTCAAATATCAAAAAGGTTTTTGAATCAGATCATATGACTGACATCTGGCTCTAAAGTACCTTTAAATTAAATCCTTGCTCTGGTGCCAAGGTTCCGCTCTGCTCTGTAGCGAAGTGTATGCCTGCCATCATGTAAAGACGCTCGCTGGATTTGTGGCTTATAATCAGTTGGTGTTCAATATTTACTGTGTTTATTATAGTCTTACAAATGTTAAAATTATGGTTGAGCCACCAACTTAATGTTTTCCTCAAATTTTCATTGAAGGTAAAGTTGTGGTTGAGGTTATTTTCGCCCCTCTGGTAGCAGCATAAGGATGGTTGTGTTGATCACTGGGTCAGTCCATCTGTTTGTAAAAACTACTGCCAGATTGCTCTGAATATTTACAGTGAAACATGTTAAACTTATGGCGGTAACCACCGGGTTACAGGAACCACTTTAAAAAACATTTTATGTTTTTGGGAAACTGGGTAACGCTCTTGCAGGTAGGCTGTTGTCAGATTGGTTGCTGCATGGCGGTGTGAAACCAGCTTTAGGTCAATGGCATCTAAAAAAACAAACGAAAGTAATGGCTAGATTGCCATGAAATGTGGTTATTCAGGGTCCACAGATCATGAATTCTAATATTTTTGATGTCCCCATGGCTTTTCTATTACCATCAGTCCAACATTTGTATTTGTACATGAGACATATAACTATCTACAATTTCTGATTGCCATGACCCTTAAGCCCCTGACACACCAACCAGACGGCCGACCCTCGGCAGAAAAGGCAGCTGGACTGATCAGTCTCCCCGAGTTGGTCAAAAAAGTGCCTCGGAACACACCAAAGCGACGAGACGTAATACGTCTCCATAACAGCAGGCGGCACTAATCTGTATTGTCGCCCAAAAATGAAAACCGGCAGCTGATTGGACGAACGCGTCACGTGGGTCTGGTTTCTCCGGAAATTCAAAGCCAGACTGTCATGGCGGCTTCAGAATACAGTCTCATATTTTACTGAAATAGTTCACCGAAACGTGTTTCTGAAAACATTTTAAGCGAGAAATAGGCCATGCAGTTGCTGAATCTGTCTTCATTTCAGATCAACAAAGTCAAGGTCAGTTTAAAAGATTTTCGTCAGATTTTGAGAGACTCTAGTCATGCTCATCCCGCTCCTCGTTTCCGGGTTAGCACTCTTCCAATCAGATGGGTCATTTGGCCGATTATCGGGTTAGTGTGTCATGACCTTTACTGAGCACATTCATGGTCCACATAGTAGGATTGCTTTACAATTTGTCACTCCATGAGATTTACCTCGGGCCAACATTTTTACTTTGCATGCAAGATATTGCTTAATTAAATAGGTAGATTGCTATGAAATTTGCAAAGTACATTCATACTCCCAAGGAGATAAACTTGGTTTTAAAAAAACTCATTGTTTGTTTTAAGGCATCTCAACTATATATTTTTAGCCCTTCCTGGGATAAGCTTTATCAAAATAGCTAAATTGTCATTAAAGAGTTTGTTATTGTAACACTTTTAATGAAGTTTGTTCAGCAGTAGTTACTGTTAGCAGTACTCTTCTCTTACGGATATACCAGTGTGATGCTTTGCTTCAGCAGATCATATAGGGAAACTCAGTGTCCAGTTAGATGTCTGAGCACTGATGGTTGCAGTCTGTGTTCTGATCCTCCATGCCAGAGGTTAAAAGGCACAATCAGGTACTCGCAGTGTGAGATCCAAGCAAGCTTCCTGGCGGCCTTTTAGTACCTGTGCCTCCTCTGGGATCTCTTTCCACATCAGTATTCAGGTCCGCTGCCTCAGCCCCTTCTCATTTCATCCACCCCTGGATTTATTTTCATACTATAGGGGTATGATAGCCACTTAATAATTCATATTTAGAGTGTATACCCATGCACTGAGGAATTCTGATTCATCCTCCTGAGTAGCTGCCCACCCTCTTGCATCATTTAAGCCTCCAAGTTCTAGCTGTGGCTTATTCGCTCAGTCTGCGCAATGCTCTTTGGAGTAGAGCTGTCAAAATGTTTAGCGTAAGAGAAAAGTTTGTGTGGGTGGACAGGATGGTCTGTTTTCTTTTAGTCAGCATGCTTCTTTAAAGAGCTACAAGAGTTAGAGCAAACCCAGTCTGAGATCAACTTATAACTGTTCTAAGCTAGTGTCTTAGAACAGTTATAAGTTAACCTCAGACTGGGTTTGCTCTAACTGAACCAGTAGGGTGGCACAGTGTGACACATACCCCCCTTTGAAATCTGACTGAGTCTCTAAATCGTCTGCAATCACATTACAGCACAGATGTGAAGACAACAGATCTGGCCAGTCAGCCGAAAACCAACATTGGTATTATCTATAAAAATAAAAAAATAAAAAAAATGGAAACACATCTACAAGTGTTTATTTGTTTTTAGACAAAAGTCAGAATAACTGAGCTATTAATATGATACAGTGAAACATTTCATGTAGAGCTTCATTAAATTACAAAGTACATATTACTACCCTGTCTATTTTCTGGCTAGAGATGTAAGATGCAATTTAAGAAAACTTAAATTTTCCATTACTTACTGAAATGACAAGAACTTCGTAGAATCAAATCCGTGAGGCTGTAGAGTTTTTTTTTAGTATCATTCCCTCTTTAAATAAATAAACTGATCTGTGAAACTAGTTCATTACATTCATAATTTAAATGATTACTTACCAAACCAGTATCTGTACCTGTTGATGCATGAGGCCATTTGTAATATCTTAACAGATACATCTCAGAGGTGGCACAGTAAAGGTATAATGTCCTTCCAATTGTGGGGTGGCAGTAGCTCAGTAGGGAGTTGGGATGGGAACCAGAGGGTCTCGGGTTCAAGTCCCCATATGGACCAAAGTGTGGTGTTGGACTGGTAGCTGGAGAGGTGCCAGGTTCATGTCCTGGGCACTGCCAAGGTGCTCTTGAGCAAGGCACTGACCCCCCCAACTCTGACATCTCTCCATTAGTGCATGTATAGGTACTGAGCATGTGTGTGTATTTCAGGCCTATGTGTAATGTGTATTCTAACAACAGAGTGAATTTTTTGTTGTTGTTATTATTATACATTATTATTATTATTAAAGGAATAAGTGAAAGGAAATGTACAATGTTTTAATATTAAATTATAGAACACAACATACAAGCTATCAATGACAGCGCTATGGCTGAGTTGACACTCAGCCTTTGATCTATTGTTCTGATATTGAGTGGAACAAAATGTGAGAACAAAGTGTAATGTTTATAGTTATGTGATGGACGCCAATGGTACCTGGCCTCTCATGGTGTTACATGTGGTGTCCAGATCGAAACACCACGATGGTTTCAGTTATGTGTGAACACATAGAAGCCTCACATCATTTATTCACAGACAGTTTTAAGAAACAGTGTGCGCTCTCGTACTTGTTTTCATCTTGGTTTCCCAATGTTTTTTTTTGTGCATTTGTGCTTTGTTTGACTTGTTGTATTTAGTCCATGTTCTTGTCAACAAGTTGACCAGCTAGCCTTTTTACGAGTTACAATTACATGCCTGTTATGATCATTGCATGAATAATCAAAATGTTGGCTTACAGAACGGCAGCACTGTATATTCTGCAGGCTTACAGTAATTTGGACTCTGAGAGAGAGCCAGAAAGGGAGAGCTGTTGGCGCCTCGCTCTTTACACTTTGTTCTTTTTCAAGTCCCACTTGTCAGAGAGAAAAAGATAAATATAGTTTATGACAAACCAAAATAAATGGGTGGGTTCAGAAATGCGCAAAACAACACGCCACAGAGGAAGATGTGGCCTACACAGGCCACATACAAACAGCCTGCCTATGCCATGGAAATAGATGCTTACATGGGGAAAGAAAATAGTTGTGACACTGTCACAATAATTAGAGCTAGAAATGTTCAGGGTGGTTGAATCCTCTCATACAAACCTACCTGGAATGTAGTCTTTACTGTGGCTTTCTTTGGCGTTCTGAATGTGGCAAAAGTTTAATTCTATCATTTAGCTTTATAGATTAACTGGTCAGAGCTTAATGCATGCATAAGTTAAATATAGTTAGCAATGACACAGGAGGGACACATTTACTGGAAGTGCTTCAGTGCAATGCTACCATACTTGACCTTTGCTGCACCTTTTTAAAACTACAAGTTAAAGTCTGTGGATGGAAGTGTCATTCTGCCATTTAGATATTTTTGTATGTTTTTTTAATCTGGGGAATATATATTATATATATATATATATATATATATGCCTATTAGAAAGGAAGATAATACATTAGGAAAGTAATTATATTAAACAAACGTAACATGTCTCTGTATTTGCCTTAACTATTTTATATATCAAATCTGATATATAAACTTATTTATTAAGACAATATTTAATAAACATTAACATGGTCTACTTACCAGGTACCCGACTACTATCTGTACAGTAATTTTACCTTAAAGAACATGGGGGTTGCTGTAGGGCTGCACAATAAATCACATTTTTATCGAGCGATATTTAAAATGCTTCATTCCGTTCATAGAACGCTCTGTATAAAAAATTTTTTTTTCCAAAGCTCCGTAAACCACTCTCTGATCACGTGCCTCCATGAGCCAATCAGAGTTGTTGCCTGCACCGCGCAGCTTAGTTTAGATGTAGACAGTCACAGAGGACAGAGTAACCTGAGGAAAATTCCACAACAGATAGCAGTCGGTCATAAGTCGTCACGAGGTTTACCAGTTTACCAGTAAACGCAACATTTTGTCCCGTCTGTGTTGTTTTTCAGACAACAGCAGTGACCATTGATAGTTTGAGTCTTTTAGCTCATAGCTTTAGCGGCAGACTGTTGTACGTCCTGCTGTTGGAATCCTACAGTGAAATACAGTCACACTACACCGTTTAGCTGTCAGCATTTTAGCCGTGTTTAATCCAGTTACTACTGTAACTAACGGTAGGCTAACGTTAGCTGCTGTGTAACGTGTTATTAGTGTTTACTAGCGTGACATGCAGCGATGTTTCTGTTGCCTGTAACGTCTGTTTTGGAGCATCAGAGCGCAACGCAGACATTTAAGTGGGACCGTAATCCGTGTTGCTATTTTGTCCGGTAGATACTGGGCACCGGTGCCCTATAGGCACCAGATTTTAACATGTGGCGTTAACGTGAACAGAAAATTGCGTTGCCTGTATCTTTTCACAGCAAATGCGCATGTTTGGAAAGCGGTCGCACAACAGCTGAAATGGCATACTCCTTCATAGTACCCTTCAACAAAGGAGGAATGTAGCACAATATGGATGTGAAAGCAGTTATAATTAGCCTATTTGACAATAAAATTTGTTTTGGTTAAAATCAACAAATAATCGTGATAATTAATCGTGATCAATATATTGATCAAAATAATCGTGATTATCATTTTGGCCATAATCGTGCAGCCCTAGGTTGCTGGTCTATTGCTGCCTCGATCAGTTAGTTAGTATGTGCTGTTGTTTAACTTGGATGAATCCAAACTATATACTAACTCTTTAGCATTAAGCAAAATAAATAGCCTATGCTAGCTGCTAGGGCTGTGCAATTAATCACATTTTAATCGTGATTACGATTTCAGCTCCCAACGATCACAAAAAAAAACCAGCGTAATCGAGAAAATAACAATTATTTGGTATATTATTTACGTTTTGCAAGTAAACTTATTTTGTCTTGTGTTCTGAATGAAAAAAAAAGTTCAGTGAGAAAAGTATTAGAGGGAAGTTTCACAGTTCAAGGTGTTTTCAGTGTTGATTTAACTGCTTTTTTAAAGTCAATGAGTAATCGTGTTAAATAATCCTGATTTCAGTATTGATCAAAATAATCCTGATTATGATTTTTTTCTATAATCGAGCAGCCCTGGTGTAGGCTAACGATACCCACTGTATGTTCCATAGCAACCACCTCGATATGTCCATGCAGCCAGCCCAGGAGGGCCTGTTTTATTTTTTTTATAAAAATATTTAAAATTGGAGTGTGACTATAACTTATATATTTCCATACTTGATGCCAGTTTTATTCACGTTGGGCCGAACCACGGCCCTTAGCTGTGATATACTCACAACATACCGCGGCCTGTCATGAGTTATTGCTTAAGTAAATCATGTTTGTGTCTGTCAATGCCTAAACTTAATATGTTTGTACCACCTGTTTAAAAAAAATTATATTAAAAAAAATTAAGTAAAATGTCTTTATGTATTTGCTGGCGCTTGCTTAGACCTGAGTGTATATAGGAGAACAGAGCTATTGGCAGACTAGAACAGTGATAACATTTTTGACGCATAATTTTTCATGATGGCAAAAACTGAAAAGTAAGGCCAAGATCGAAAATACAGAGGCTTAGCATGTATATAAACTTAGAAACACACAGTTTTCTGCAGAACAATAAATAATGGGCACTTCCACTGTTGAAACAAACCTCACACTTTACAAGCTTCCTCCATCCACAGTTATGTGACTTTTCAGTACAACAACACAGAGTCTGCTGAAAGAGAGGCAGCAGGAAGAGGATAGGATGGGAGTTCTCCCAGGAGAGCGCTGCCCGGAGAGGGCACTATTAGGAGGTGAAGCAGTCAAATGCTCACACCAAATGTGCTGGCACATCATGATAACCCCAGGCTGTTCTAGGGGAAGAGGACTGACAGGCAGACTCTCCTTATGGCTGACTTCAGCTGGATTGTTTATCATCTCCTATAGCCAGGCTTGTGACGAGCCTTCTACCCTCCTTCTGCTCATTTGGAGCCTGCACACATGCACAAGCCTGTTCACTGACACACAGCCATGTGGTAAAACTCTCCATTGTAGCCACCCAAAAAACACGCTGTTTTACGGCATGTTTGCTGAGGGACTGCTCTTTGGCTCTATCCCTAATAATAAAATGTTTGGAAATATCTAGTTAGGGTCAATAGTTATTTATTGTCACAGTATAATTGATAAAGGCCTACCAATGAAGAAAAAGAAACCTTGGTTCATCCTGGATTTACACTAAGAATACAAGTGTTCTTCCACAGGCTCTTCCACCAATACACTATGTGTATACCAGTATGCATGTTACCTTAGCCTTACCTTTAAACACATTTTTTCTAGCTGTGGTGTCGAATAGAAAATACTTCAACACAGTTTCTCTTTGTTGGTGCTGTGATTATCTGTTCAGCAAGATAACAATATTGACAGGTGTAAAAAGAGCAAGGTATGGACTGTTGCACTCAAACACTGTAAATGAATTCAGGAAAATACTGTAATTGCAGATTGCATATTTAATTTTTTCCACATTTAAATGGTAGTTTTTGAATTTTTAATAAGAAGTGAGCATACGTATAAGCAGTGTATGAAAATACTACTCATGTATAATCAAAACAAACATTTTCTTCCTATTAACCCACTATCTGATAAACTGCTCTAAGTAGTATGTACCACACCATCAGATGTATAGTTAAGACAGAGCCATCTCAATTTGTTCATTTGTCTTTGTTTCAAATAAGTACATGCTTGCACACACACATGTATGCACACACAGCCATGCTCAATGTGCTGTAAATAGACTACTGTTATATTGAAGAAGCACCTGGTTGCCTGCGGCGGTTATCTTTCATTTTATTTAGCAGCTTCTGTCAGCTGACAAGATGGCCGTCACTACGAAAACACCTTGGGTGTTACTGCTGCTGAATGGCTCTTTTGTTTTTGCATTCTTCTGTTGTGTGAACACTGTTATGGTTTCCTCGGCTGATAATTACTGAAGCTACGTGGGCTTTTTTTTCTTTTTTTGCAGGCTCACACAAACGCCTGCTGGGCCTGTAACCTCTGTCTGTGTGTGTGAGTGCATGTTTGTGTAGACCTTGACTGTAATAGTACCTGACACGTACTTTAGTACCTTTCAAGCACAAAGAGGCTATAATCTGCCAAAGTTTTTGACTCGGGAGAGGGAGAACAATCGTCTTGGCACAAATGGATAGGAGAAGGGTTTTTGTTTACCCAGAGATAATTTGAAACAGGTCAAAAATGAGAGCATCATAACATGATTGCCAGGTGAATTGAATGAGGCCCATGGGCCGAGGGCCCTCTTTGTTTTTCCAGCAGCGGTGGCTGGGAGCGTTTGATGGATCCTAATTGAACACATATTTATTGTGCTAGGTTCAGCTGGAGTGTGACGGGTATGATGATGCCTCAATTAGAACCATTAACAGGATGATTGTGCTTGCCTTTCTGGAAAGGTTTTTAGTGAATGGGGAGGTCCCCCCCCCCGCCACTGTGATCCTGCTTTCAAAGCACAAGTGCCCGGCGGCCATCTGGGAAAATCGCCTCATGCTTTGACGAAAAGGATGATGGAGGCTTGGTTCGTCAGTTGTCGTGGAGACACAATGCAATAACAATCCTTTTAGCCTGTGAAAGAAAAAATGCCAAGATGTGTGAAACAGCCAGTTGGGCGAGGAAACTGCCCTTTGAGATGTCTGTCCAGGAGCCAGCGACTGAACACAAAGTTATCTTCACTCCTGTCTTCAGGGCAAAATGTGAGCAGTCATGGGGGGCATGCTAGAGTGTTAGAGCCAGTAGAGAACTTATAGCTTGTTTAAGGCTTAGGAGAGTGTTGTGACCGTAGAGGCCTGTGTAGCAGCTGATAGGTTTGAGTGTGTCTAACCCTGTGATCTGTGTGCTAACATTGGCCTACTGGGGTAAGATCAGTTCCTCAACTCTCTTCCTTTGTCCCCTGTGAAGGGAGGCTTACCCAAGGACCCCCTGTTTACTCTGGCCTGCACAATGGCGAAGTCTAAACTCCCTTTGTAGGGTGGATTTAGGCTAGATTTACTTCAATTTCATCTGGGAGGGCCCCTTTTCATCAGCCTGGAGGTCTAATGCCCTTAACTGGCTTAACCTGGCTCCCCCTGTGAGCCTAGGACCCTCATGCCCACAATCTCTCGCCTCTTTGCCACTCCTACTTATCCCCCACTCTCCGCCTCGCCCTCAAGTCCCCTGAGAATCCTCAGCATCACTGGGGTTTGACTGTGGCAAAGCATGCTGGGGCATGCTCGGTGACACCTGAAACTCCTGTTTAACATGTCATAAGCATGCTAGGAATCAGCATAAAACATCAGCATGACTCATCCTGTGTCTAAACAATGTGTGAAGAACCGGCGTTCTGGGAATGAACAGGTATATTGTATGGAGTTGTCCTTTTAGCACTTGCTACAAATGTAGAAATGCTAGACTGCAACCTCACAGGATAGATGCTCTTTTCTTTGGTATTCTTGAAACTGTTTATAGTTTAATATCCACTGTAATGGCTTTGCTCATAAATAAAGATGAGATGTCAGTATGTTCTTTGTACCCCAGGACTCAGAGGTATCCTAGACAAGAGGGTGCTCTCTCTTCAAGTGGACACCACTCTTCGTTTTTAAGATACAGTTAGAAAGTGATAAAAGTGTGTATTTTAGCATGCCTTTTATCACAACTGTCAAGGATCACCATACACTCTATATGGGGCTAAATCCCATCTGTTGTGTTTGGCCTTCTAACACTGATGTTCTTTTTCCTCAAAACCTTATAATCTCAGTTAGTAGTAATCCAGATGGACTTTCCTTTCGGAACATGTAGAACTTCCTGAAGGCTTGAACTGGGCTTCCTGGTTGACAATGCAAACGGTGAACATGAAGCACAGCAACATGATATTGTCATTTCCCAGATATGCCGCCAGTCTTTAGTCCTCATCTTTTGACATAGCCAAGGTTAGGTTAACCACAAAATGGTCTCCCGTTGTTGCTATGTGCAATTTAAACCCTGCGACTGAATTCTGTATTCATGAGACGAAAAAATATTCTTTTTAAAAAGTTGTTTTGAATTGCAAATTTTCCCAAATCAGCACCTAGCAGAACACAGTGGAGGAGAGTAAATGTGGGGACAGTATGGCGCTTATCCCTACCCCTGTAAGCTTCCCCACACTGACATGCTGGCTGCCAGACTGTGCTCTGACATATGTGCCCAAATTGTCATGGCATAATTATGTAACCTAGACCATTCAGATTATTCAAATGCTGCCTGAAAGTGTCATCTTCAGTGCCGGTGAGGCTCTTGAGACCTGTCACCTACTGAATTCGAAATGGTTAAATTTTGAGGATGGGTCTCTCGCTCTCGTTCCAGCCGCTCTCTTCTCTCTCTCCCCTCGAGCTTGGCCTAATCCAGAGGCACGGCGTCACTGCAGCATCAGTGTTACCTTTGATGGGTCCGGATTAAAGCAAATCTACATTCCTTTGGTGGATTTCAAACGCTGCCTGAACAATGATGCCAGCCAGAGGCGAGTTAATGAGGCCTGCAGTGGACTGGCAGCGAGTGACTTTAAAATCAACCTGATTAGGGGCAGAGATATTATCTCTGCACCTCCCTCCTCCTTTTGCTCCTCCCTCCTCCTTTTGCTCCTTCACTCTCCCTCTGTATGTCTGTCTCTCTCTTCCATCTCGCCACCAACACACAGTTTTGCCTCTTTCCTCCTTTCAATTTTCTCAAGTCTCCTCATTTTTCACTCTCTCTTTCCCAACTCTACTCCTGTCTCCCTCTCTCTCCTTTACCCTAGTGAGTGAGGCCTGACTTAATTAGTGGGCTGGAGTGTGAATGTGCCTTTCACAGGGTGTTAATGAAAAGCTTTGCGCTTTCCCTTTCACTGTATTAGTGACTGACTGCAACCCCCCCACACCCTCTTTGCCTGCCTCCTCCCTCCATTTCTCCTCAGCCCGTCTGACCGTAGGGAGGTGTTATTACAGGGGCTGTTGACTCTGCGGCTTTAGGTTTTGGGTCTCTGTTGTACTGAGCTGATAGCTTAATTAAACATGCAAATCGGATCTATCGAACACGTCTTAACAACCATTCTCTGTGTAGCTGTTATGTCATGTCAGATGGTCTTTCTTTGTGTTTGAGCCTTTTCTTTTTTTAAATCTAATTATACGATACTAGCTCATGTGAACATGCTGTTCCAGCTCAAGGTGAATTACATTTAACACAAACCTGATTGATTTTGGTGAAACAGTATGTGTACAGTAGTGTTGGTCATTGGTTGGAGGACACACATCACAATCAATCATTTTACTTTGTATAATACTCTGTTCAAAATTCCACTGTTGTTCTCAATTCTGTTGTTGACGCAAGTTTTGTAGCTTCATCCATAGAATGACTCATGAAAAGCAGCATATTTTCCTATGTGACAAATATTTACATTTTTGATTTGGACGGAGGTCCAGACAACACTGTATTTAGACTTGTAGGAAATAGAGTAGAGTACATTTAAAGCCTACTCTATGCCAGCAACATTCCAAGAAACTAAATTATCAGTGCCAAAAGTATATTACCACACAGTGCCACCATAGTAAAATAAGCTAACATATTCATCTGTCACCAGTAATATTCATGTATAAGCACCTTACAGTATGTCAGTGCTACTGTCACCACAAGCTTGTGTGATGGCTGCTATGCAGGCATGATGAGAAGTATTTCACCAGGGGTTAAGCAAACACTCGAGATTGATTGATGCTTTTTGACTACTGATATGGTTGCACCGCAACCTATCTGTCTACACTCCCCAGGCAAACAATGGCTCAGTCATAGAGAATGTGTAATCTTACATATAATAAAATGGGTAGCTTCACTTATTCAATCTGTTGCTGTACCAATGTTTTGTGTTAAACTAGGTATTATCAGTCTATCTTGGCTTACACTAACACTTCTGCAAAGAGCATGTACTGTTTTTAAGAACACTGTTTTCTGACACTTGTGTGGGGCTGCACCTTTTACATATTGCACCACTATGCTATCTAATTATGGCAACTCAATACAGGGTTAGCGATTATAACAGGGAAATTAAACAAGTTTCACGAGGTCCGCAAGCAATATTTCAAATAAGCATGTTTGCTTCTGAGGTTTTATTTATGTGGTGGAATATACTTTATTTCAGTCATGTTTTATAGGTAAACTCACATACACTATGTCAGACATTATTCTGAAATTCTTAACCTCATCATTTAAGATAGCATACAAACACAACTTAGTCCTTATTGTATATAATTTAATAAGCAGAATGGGCTACAGACACAGTATCTTGAAATAGAAATTATAAAAACATCATTTTGTTTGTTTATGGTGTTAATGTGCATTTCATTACTTAGTGTATGATTGTTTACTTGTATATTAAATTTAAATTATACATTTGTTTTTATTTCATGTAGCTAACATATACAGGATACAAACCTATTAAAACTGCGTAAGCAGGTTCTCTGTCCTTGGGGGTCCCAAACATCATCAACTAGAAATCCTAAATTAACCAACATTCCCTACTGCATCATTGGTTGAATTGAGTTCATAATTTGGATATGCATACAGTTTGTGTTGGATTGGTGGCACATTTACAGTAGGGCTTTACATTTAGCTGTTTCTGTTGTCATCTGCCAGTCATTGATGTTTGATGAAGCCGTCTCTCCCATATACTGTCTCATGGCAGCTCCTAGCCAGGGAACAAGCTAATCCTGTGTTGCAGGGATGTATAATGATATCCCTGGGCACTATAGGATGTTTCTCTCGGTATGGTGCCATCTTCCTGGGCCTCTGGCACCACTCTTTATGGGCCCTGTCCCAGCCCCTGCACCCCAATGCCAGCCATAGCCTTTAGGCGAGGGGCAGGCTTTGTAAGGCCTTGCCTTGTCACTTCCCACTAAGGAAAATACAAAGCATTGACAAAAAAGCAATTTCTTGGCCATTGCTTGTCATCAAGCTAATTGAGAAAGGAGGGTTATGTTTGGAGTCTGGGGAAGGCAGACAAGTACATGTGGTAACGGGGGGACTTCTTGATTGGCAGTGGCCATGTGGGAGAGTACTGTGTGTTTGTGTGTGTGCGTGTGTGTCTGGGTCTGTGTGCAGGATAATCCTGGAGAATCTCTCTCTTTGAAGGGGAACAGATGTAGATTTACATATGTGGAGGGTCCCCAGCCTGTGATGAGATTAGCTGGTTGGGATCTTTCTTCACAGCAACTGGAAGGTGCATATTTAATAAATGCCTGGAGCTAGGCTGGGGCGTGCAGGGCTTGGCCCTCAGAGAGCCAAAGGACAAAGGCAAACGAGGCCCATGGCAGGCTGGCCCATATGGGAACAGGGTTGCTTACAGATTGCACTAGCCTTTCATTGGTTGTGGGACTAGGCTTTAAGGGTTTATATACAGAGAGAGGGGAGCACTTGGCGGCCACTTCTGCATCCTCTCAACAACAAGAGGTAATAAAGGGATTTTGAGCTTGTCGTGGCTCATCTGTGTGCTTGTTTGCTTGCTAGGGTGCTTGTATGTGTGAGCGACAGAGCACTTTGCATGTGTGAGAAGGTAAATGTGTGTGTAGTGTGTGCATATGTGTTTGCATGCAAGTCTGTGTGCATTTGTCAGAATACAACCAATTGTGTGCATTTAAACATAATATATAGTATAAAACATAATATAAAATATGATACAGCAAAAACCTAACATTAATAACAACATGATGATTATGTAATATTAACCTATTTAACATATAATATAAACCTAACATAACAGTGGCTGTAAGGAGGATGTCAAACATGATTTGTATTTGTCTGCTCATAACTATTTATTTCAGGCGATAAAGCATCTCAGTTGTTGGGTTTCTGTTAGTCTGTATAGTACATTATCCCTCTCTTGCATCAGGTAACGTTGTCGAGTCTTGTTTACGCAAATAACAAGTGTCCCCATATTCCCCCAACTTCCCACTGGACTACTACAAGCCATTTGAACAAGAAAAGAGCTGCCTTCCAACAAACCACAATACATGCATTGCGTATAAACCACAACAGACATTATAGCTCGTGTTCATCTGTTATGAATTCCGACCTATTAATGGAGAATTCGTCATGCGCTGATTTCAGTGTAATGTTTTGGCAAGTCACTGTTGTTCAAGAGTTTTCCTACACAGAAACCCAAGTTAATTTGTAATCCTGAAACAAAGTCACAAGTGTAGTACTTTTCTTAAGTATTAAGACATCTGTGAAAACTTTACTTTATCTAGCCTCATTGTTATCTTTCCTTTATTTTTTTCCTTATGTTGCTCTATTGATTTTTTTTCTTCCAATGAGAGCATACACAAGATAAAACATATCCCAGAAATCCTCAATCTTGTTCTTAGATGATCCCATTGAGCGGTTCCCTATTCATTGGGGAAGTAGCTCATCTTTTTAAGAGATTGTGGAAGAAAGGAGATTCGGTGGAGTCTATAATTTCCATCTCTCTTTCTGTTGCTCTCTCTAGGTTTTCCCCTTCCAGTTTGTGGAGGGACTGTGTCCACTCAATATGGTTTGATCATCTTTGTCTCACAGGGAAAGTGGGAAGTGAGGTAGAGTAAAAGATGAGCGAAAGGGGAGATAGAGAAAGAAGCTGGACTCTCCCTGTGGTACAGTCTTCCCCGGCGCAGCCCGGCATATTTCAAACGTGTGTGAATACGTAGCACTTTACCTCTCAAAGGCAGTCACTAAGGGTAAAGTGTAGCACCAGATCGTAGCTCTTAGGTCTTTGGCTTGTTTACCCCAAGATCTAGTGTTGAATGGATCTGGGAGACACAATTTTCTTTATATTTTGTATTTTTTTTCACTAGCGCATCTGGAGAGGCATTAGAAAGAACAAACAACATGCTTACAGGGGGGTTGGGTTGAGGGGGAGGTAAATGGAACCTTATCACTATAGAGGAGGAGGAGGAGGAGGTGAGGAGGAGAGGATAATGTGAGAAGAATTCACAAGACAGTAAACCGAGGTTTTGAGAGATTTGAGGTTAAAGAATTGCAGAGAGAATAGAGAGGTGGGAGATAATGATGGATAGAAAGAAGGGGAAGGAGGAGAGAGACCGAGAGAGTGCATGGGAGGGCTTGATTGGAAGGGGGTACGCTGGTTAGGGGTTCGGGAGGTGGGGGTGGGGTGGCCTACCCAGCATTCTCAGTGGATGTGGCAGCCCTCTGTGGACCTCCTCACACAGACACCCCAGCTAATGAATCAGACCTGGTTTCTACCAGTGAGAAGAACACCGTCTCTTCGTCTCTGTGCTCGCCAGAACAAAGCACACCTCCATTAATATTTTAGCATTCTTTTTATCTCAATGCTAACACCGCTCAACACTATTTTTGTTAGGGAGACCGTGAAAGAGAAATATTGGCATAGATGGAGAGGGGAAAAGTGAAAGAAGGAGATACATACAGAAAGACAGTAAGAAAGACCTTGTGTTCTCCGGATTTTAACTTGTCGGGTGTAATAGTCCCATTGGTATAAGAGTTGCTTTCTCTGTGCCGTCCAGCAGGACATCAAAGAAAGAACCTGATATCCCAACTACCAGGGACACAGTAGAAACATTTGAATGAGGCCAACACAGGCAACCCTGTCAGTATGATTGCATTCTAGCCAGATACAATACTTGTCTGATACTTAAACTACAGTGCTTGTCAGTGCTGATATTTACATTGTTTTTTATACAGTATATGGCTTCCACTGTTAATAGTTGTCATTCTCAGCACTTTTCATGGCAGGGATTTCAACTGTTTGATACAAAGGTAGCCTTAACAAAATACACTATATTATATTTTGACGAAGGTGATCTGAGATTTCCCGTCACTCACTCTGATCTCTCATCTTATGTTTGACTCCTATCTTTTCCCAGTGTGTACCTTAGAGGGAAGAACTGATACTATTGATACTGGGAAATTATCTCTATCCTACTTTGTCTGTCTCTCTCTTCACTCTTTCTCAATTTCTTTGCTTATGGCAAGTAGCTGCACGATTCCCATCTGACATCTCTTAACCACAGGAATGTATCGCTATTTTTCCTTAATTGAATTATCACACTGTGCTCCTTTGGGATGGCACTCTGCCCTAATAAAATGGAGCGAGGTAATCCATAAGAAACTATTGGGAAGGGCATAGGAGACGCTTAGCCATGCCTATTACAGCCGCAGACATTTAACACACTTAATCTACTATTAAATGAAATCTCTTATTTTTTAACATATCCCACGAGAAGCTTCTAGCCAACCCCATTCATAATCACCTCTTAGGTAACATTAGCAAAAAAATAAATAAAAAACAAACAATAAAGAACAAAGTCATTACAATTCACCATGTATTCTACACATTACAGTAATTACTGGGCAACAATGGACCCTGGCTTTCTGAGTTTGCTCGACAGAGAGAGATTCACAAACACAAAAGGAAGGCCTTCTAGACATCCTGTCTCAGACACATAGATTAATTGCTTCTTTGTACCCAGAAATGGAGGAGCAGCGCCTTTACCTGCATGCTGCTGCCAGGGGCGGTCTGCCCAGGGGATATGTGCAGGGAAGGAGGAGGACTGTGGCAGTGGGGGCGGGCAACATCAGGAGGGGTTTGGCGGCCTGTATTTGGGTGTCGCATAGAGCCTGAGGTGGAATAGGTGGTGGGGTGATGGTGAGGGAGGGGTGAAGGGTGCCGTCAGGAGATCCCGGGGCAAGCGGCTGTGGGCATTCGGCTGTGAAAAGTCATTCAGAGGGAAAACGCCGGGCATCCTTTATTTATTTGTGTCTGAAATATTTATCTGTCACGCAGCCCATTTTATAATGGGGCTGTCAGTCTCCTCTGCCCACTCAAGGGTGCGGACATGTTGCCCTGAGCACCCGCTGTGGATCTCCCGTGAATAATTGCTGGAATTTTACTTTTGGGAACGTTGCTCTCTGACCCTGAAGCTTGTTGTTTTTCTGCATCAAGAGAAAGGTAGAATGTTTTAGAGTATTTACCTTGGCTTGGCTTTTTTCATCCAACACACACATACACACACACACACACACACACACACACACACACACACACACACACACACACACACGACAAGTTGGAAAATAAATAATGCATCCCTTTACTCCAAGATGAAAACCCAATCAGGCTGAAAATCCCTGTCTTGCTGCACCTCTGAGCTGCCAGAACTGCTGGTTAATGTGATGCTCACTGTTCTAATGCGTCGTTGTGTCGACACTCAAAGCGGAGGCCTCTTCTGAAGGAACGCACACTCCCCAACATTAGTGGAAATTTTAATCTGGTGTAATCGCCTAAATGAAAGCCTACTTGTGTGTTTCACAGTAAGCTGTAACGCTGAGTGAACGGCGGCTCCGCCATCTTTTGAAATGTTTCATCACTGCTGTCTCTTAAGGGAGAGACGTGCAAGTTTGAAACCCTGTCAGGCGGATGAAGAGACTAAGCACACAACAACAATACAAATATGTTTTGTCGAGTGCGGAAGATGGCTCTGATGAGGGGCGGGTCAGGTGGGAGCCCTTTATGACACACTACATCTCATCTGTTCACACTGAATCGGCTAAGCTAACGTAGGCTGGTATTTTTTTTTCTTGCTTTTTTGCACACAAAATATACTGTGACACTATTGAATAGAATGCTTGGAAGTTATTGTGGCTTGTTTACAGATAATATGGGATTTTTACACAGGCTCTGTCAAAGATGTATGTCTGCACTTGTGGACCTGCAAGGACATAAATGAAGATATTGTATTCAGTTTGTGCAGGTGTACACAGAGAAGTGCCAACTATCTACATTCAGACATACATACAGAGACATACAGAGGTATACTGAAGATGCACATGTCCCACATATAATGACTCACAATTAGGCAAGTGAGCACAAAACAGTAGTACATAGACTCTTACACATGCACACCAAAATGCAATGCCTGTAGTCTGAGCATGCATAATTAAGGTGTACCTTGTTTGGAGAGAGTGCATGTCGCCTCTCGATGTGCATACCACATCCCCAGAAAGAAGCTTTGAATAATGAAAAGTGTCACCTATGCAAAATGCAGGAGATGAGTATGCCTGCCTCTGAATGTGTTTTGTGCATGTTTTGGGGTGTGCATAGTTGTGTGTGTGTGTGTGTATATATATATATATATATATATATGGTTGTGTGGTTGTATTGTGCATATCTGAAAATGTGGGCACAGGTCTCTCTGTGTGTGTGTGTACACATTGATATGTGTGCAGATCTACAGACAGACAGAGGTGTCTGTAAAGGTGTGTCTGCCTATGATGGAGAGGGAGGGCTCTTTGTCATTTAACATAGTGCCACTAGGACACTGAACCATATGTGAGTGCACGGAGTTGACAGCTGAGGCCCAGTCTTCCTTCGTCCACCCTCTCACATCCTCAACCCCAACCCCCCTAGCATCCCTCCCTCTCCCCGCCTATCCTCTCTGAGTGACGGCTCTTGTTGTCCCGTGAAGCAGAGGCACAAACACAGACATGGTCCAGGACGTCTGTCAGGAGCCATGTCTTCATCACCGTCCTTGTGCTGATGATGAGCTCTGAACGGTATAGGGTGGAGGGTTCTGGCAGACTTTGCACATCACATTCAACGCTACTGAATGTGCTATGTGTTGAAACACTCAAAATACTTGTCCTTGAATGACCCTGACTTAAATTAAAGGTAACTATTTGCACAGATGATTTCTTTGTAACTGCAGCATATACTGCAAGACACAATGACCATGATCAGAACTAAAAGATACAGTCACCATGTAATCCAGCTCATGAGTCGGTCAGTGACAAATATATCACATTGTTTGGAACTGTTGTCATGTCCTAATCAGTGTTACGTTTCAAATACTTTGTCAAACCCAGTCATTGATAGGATCTGCCAGTTAAAAAGTCAGTAAAAGCCCAGTTGTGTTCAATAAAACCACTGCATAATGTCTTGTTTACATAAGAAAAATGAAATGAAAACCAGAATGACGGCAGCTATATAGGTCTCTGAGAAGGGCCTTATAAATCCACTTGCAAATCCCTCAAACAGTGATGTTGTTATGATTTGTTTATTTTTCACGAGTCTCGATAGCATGATACATACTGTCATATGTCTAATTGTTTGAAAAAAAAAAAATAATAATTTAAAATGTGTTCCCCTTGCAAAAAAAGGAAAATGCTATTTTAGAAAAGTCAAGTAGGTTAGATGGTCTCCAGATACAGCATTGCAGTGGGATTTATTGTTATGGATGGAAGAGTGAACCAACCCTATGGTGATGGGTTACCAAATCTGCTGGAGCAGAAGCAGTACAAGGAATCAGGACAATCAAATGGAGTGGATCTGTACTTTACAGGGACAAGAGCAGTGCAGATAGACTAGAGAATGATAAAGAAAGATAAGGACATGGATTGTGACCTTAGTGTTCAGAGGCTTTAGTTGGCCATGAATTAGTAAAGTGGAAAAGTAGCTAATCATGTTCAAGAGTGGGTTCCAACATGGGGGTAAGCTGAGTGGTGAGCAGAGAATCAGGTAGTGGCCAGTAAGAGCTCCACTTGGGTCAGGCTGTAGGGAACACCCTTTTAATCTACTGACATCACAGTCTTATATCATTATGCAGGGTCTGAGACTAAACATTGGGGGGGGGGGGCTCTTCTAAAATGTTGTTTTGATTTTGAGTAGAATAATGTTCCTTTTATTTGGATGGCATCAGAAGGACACAGTGTGTTTTTGCATGTTAAGAAAATGTTCGATTTTTGTAGGTGTTGACGTCAACCTTCCTGTTTTGGAGTCTAGCTTTCAAAATAAAATTCACAATATTTGAAAATAGATTTTTTTTAGGGCTGTCAATCGATTAAAATATGTAATCTAATTAATTACATACTCTGTGATTAATTAATTGAAATTAATCGCATACATAATTAACGTTGCCTTAACCGATTTTTTTTAAGATGGGCATTTTTTTAAGAAAGTAAAAAAAGAAAAGAAAAAAAAGGGTACTAAACAACAGTTGGTGACATTAAAGAACGGCTTGTTTATTGCTAAGGCCATATGGTCAAAATGAAATGATTTAATAATAATGTATAACAATAACAATAACTTATTTCACAAGTAAATTGCTGTTGAGCAACAAAAACAACAACCAGATGGGAAAAGGACATTTACAATAACTTCAAATGCACCACAAGGCTGTAGTTTACCAGTTTCATTGAACGCACCGTCTGTGTTGTTTCTCCGACGGCAGCTGCAGATTGTTACATCCCGGTGTTGAATCCTCTACAGTAAAACACAGTCAAACTTTACACCGTTTAGCGTTAGCTGTCAGCATTTTAACCGTGTTTAATCCAGCTACTAGTCGAGTATAGTGTTAACTAGCGTCATGTGCAGCGGTGTTTGTGTTCCCTGTATCGTCTGTTTCAGAGCATCAGAGAGAAGCGCAGACATATCAGTGGCACCAGATTTCAGTAGCCAGGTTTGGCATGAAGAAGATTTTTACAAGTAAATGTTCCAATTAATGATCCAGGCAGAACATTCTCGTCTTCCTCCTTCATTTTACAGTCCAATGGTGGCTAGAACGGCTCCGGGTCAAACGTCAATATGGAATGGATTAATCTGCGTTATTTCTCTTAACACGTTATTTTTTCTCAGATTAATTAATCAAAATGAACTCGTTATTTTGACAGCCCTAATTTTTTAAATTTTATTTAATCATCACAGTCACGATGTGAGTGGTGGTTGGTGTCATAATATTAACTGTGAAACCATACTATATAGCATTTTGCTGTACATACTACTTAATAGCATACATATATATTTTTTAAATTAAAACAAACCAAAGAAAATGACATTGGAATGAAATACAAGGTCATGCTATGCCAATATATTTACAACCAGATCATTCCACACTTTATCAGCAGTAATGTCTCCATTTTTGTCAAATGAACCTGTCCTGTAGATAGTCATCCAATTCTGTTTTGCATATGCTTTTTATTGATTAGTGAAATGCTAGAACATGAAAAAAACAAATTCCAGCTGAGCAATCTAACCCTGCGGTCTCTTGAACTTACTCTTGGGTAAAGGATGGAGAGACAGAAAAAGTGTGTGAGAGTGAGTCACAGAGAGAGGCCTCTCACTGCCATAAGTGGCTTTTTGATGAAAATGGAGGATAAATGTTTATTTTCCTTAACTGTGCCACAAGGGAGGGTAATTGTAATTTTTCCTTAGAGCAAACAAGGAAGTTGAAGCAAGTGCTCTCACTTCCTTGCCATTTAATAATGATTGCGACCTGGACCATCATACATAAAGTCTAAAATGAACTGTGTCTTCAAAATCCAACTACAGTCAATATTGAGGGATTTCTTTTTAAGAACTAACATATTCCTAAAATGGAAGGGCTAGATTTGGTCTTTCCTCACCTCTTTATGTTTCCTGATTTAACTAAGTACAATCATCCCCCCACCCACTGATAACTAGCTACCTTAAAATCCCACCCGTTGGCATGGACGAGACATAATATCTAATTAAGTTTCAGAGCTGCATTTTCATTTGTTAATCACTTAAGTGCTTCGAGGATAACCTGATATCCAAAGGTCTGGTCCCAGTAGCCCAAAATGTCAAAATGCAATTATATGCATGATTAGCCTGACCTGTTTCTATAGCACCCTCCCTCCCTGCCTCTCGCTGCTGGAGAAGCTGACAACTGCTGGCATGTTTATTTTGATGAGATTAGGTGTGGAGGAGGCCCCCACTGTGTGCAGCGCTCATGGCACCCCCATCTGGTCACTTGCGGAACTAACAAACAAACCACCTCTAGTAAGCGGCGGGGAGAAATGAGGAGGGTGGAAGAGAGAGCACTTGCTCAGGTGGGGAAGATAATCTTTCAATCTCTATTTAGCCTTAGGAACTGTGTGGAAAAATTGGAACAAATGGAAAATAAATAAATAAAAACAATGTATGCTTCTTAAAGGATAATATGATCACAAATTATTAATCAAATCATCTTGATCCTGTGTGTGCGTGTGTGTGTGTGTGTGTGTGTGTGTGTGGGGGGGGGTACTTTGTGGTGCTTAGCAGAGCAGCAATCCCTTCTAATCTGATTGTGTAGAGATAAGGCGGCTTTAGCCTCACCATTGTGTGACTCTGATTAAAGGGGGCAGGAGGCACACTGCTCTCCATGGTGGTCATAGAGACAGGTGAAGCGCACACACAGAGACTCACACGCAAAATGCTGATACAGATATAAATGTGCACAATCACTCAAATTGTGTGCATACAGAGATGTGTAATGGAGGAAAGATATTGGCACATCCACACTTCCATCCTGCATACTACTAATCCAACCTTATCTAATAATTTATGAGCAAAATATAGACTCTTGTTCAAAGTTCTGTTTAAACAATAATAACTTATGTGTCTCTTAATTTGCTAATTATTTCTCTCGATAAAACCTCTATGGTATAATCCTGACGAGCAGTCACGTAAATCTTAACAGAAGTAGGCACATAGTTTGTCTGAGGGACCAACTCTGATTTCATTACACTGTCACACACTCACACCGCATAATCATAAGCAAACATATACTCGCCCATACACGCTCCACATCAGAACTTTCTTATGTCATGTTCCTATGAAGTTAGCCTAATTGGGTGTGGATTTGATTTTGGAGTTAATAGATTTGAAAAGGAATATCTGAGGAAGTGTGCATTTTGACAAAGGCTGCAGGCTGGGATGTATGGAGCCCATGTGTCCCTGAAGAGTGGCGTCAGGTCCCTGGGTAGCCCATTAGAGAGTGTAACCCTTCCCGACCACCACCCCCACCTCCAGCTACACGGATACCCATACCGAGGGAGACCACAGCAGCCAGACGCAAAGCATAATATTCATGTTACACTACCATGTGCGAGTGATCTTTCAGTCGGCTTAAGCACACACTGCCACGCACACAAGCATGTACACACAGACAAACATAACACTCACACAGCCAATGATACATATGCACGCACACAAACATGAAAAAGCCTGAGCACCCCTGATGAATGTTTGAAATGAGGAAAAAAGGAACAGGCATAGTCATTTTAAACATCAAAAATAACTGCATCAAGTGAACTTTTCAATTATATTGCATCATCTATTTGAAATAGTACACAGAATGTTGAAACACAGAGGAAATCACTGGGTTTGTCTGCAGGATACTACATGCAGTCAGGGTTTGGGAATCTGAGGCCAAAACCAACATGGGAAGACTTGGTCACACAAATGCAAGGGGTCTCTCCAACAGGAAAGGCTTTGAGAGCTATTTGAATGCCATAAGTCATTATACAGTGCCACATCAGAGAGACAAACTAAAGAAAAGATTGACCTATGACCGTAACCATTTTCACCTCGGCACAGACCACCTGGAAAAGCAATGAGTTAATGTTAACTACCCTTTATGCAGCCTTCTTCCGTCAATTAACTTAGAAACAATTCTGCTGTCACTCAACTCTCAAACAAACCTAAGTGTTTGTAGAGATTTACAGTGGACATGCAAGATGTCAAGTCAAGACAATTGTATTAATAAGGTACAGAAGTAGCTATCGTAGCATTTTAGTGCTATACTCCACCTACAGTACATTGTTGGCCTGGATTTGAAAGGGTTGGGGAACTTTGAATGCTTGTTTTTTATGAGCTAAACATAATACTGCTAAAAAATACTGATAGTCACAGTTGTGTTTAGTCTTTTTATTCAGCTTCAAAATACTATGCTTGCAAGATAGCACCTACTGTGTAAAGTCGCTCAGTAAGGATATACTGTATTGTAGAAGTCAGCTGTATAAGGCATTATTTTTTTTAACTAACTGATTAGAAACATATTTTGCTTTTAATACATTACCTTGGTTTTGCTCAATGGCATTCAAGAAAAAAACAAAAAACGTGGTTCTATATTTTAACAACCCCCTTGGTAATGTTCCAGCATCTACTTTGACCCCCTTAGTCCTGGTTTATTGAACAGAAGGAGTACAGTATACATGTAAGGATGCAGCCCACTACCTGAATATGATTAAATCAGAATCAGAATCAGAAAGGGTTTTATTGCCCAGTACGTTTTTTAACACATACAAGGAATTTGTTTTGGTGTTGTTGGTGCACGTCACACATTCTCTAAATGGAATATTAAACAATACAAGTATAGGTATAAAAAATATAAGTATAAGTATATGTACACAGTATGTATTAAATTAAATTAAAAATAAAGATAGAAAAAAATAAAATAAAATAAAGAGCAAAGAGCATTACAGCAGAGAGAGAACAGTGGCATGAAGAGCCAGGGGTGTAGTGTGGAGAGACTCAGGGTGGTTTCCGGGCCTTGTTAATAAGGCTAGTGGCGGAGGGGAAAAAGCTGTTCATGTGACGTGAGGTTTTGGTCCTGATGGACCTCAGCCTCCTGCCAGAGGGGAGTGTCTCAAAGAGTTTGTGTCTGGGGTGGGAGGGATCAGGGATTCAGATTCAGTCATCATCTAGCCCGCCATCCTGACTTGTGTTGACTTAAGTTTGCTCACAGGCTGTTGGCAGGGCCAGCCGTTTGAGGTGCTATGGGCTGCGAGGCTTTGAGTGTGACCTCATGTTCCATTCTGTTTCTATGCCGCTGTGCCTCAGCTCTCCGTCCTCCTGGGCTGACACTTCACTGTAGCTCCAACAACTGCTGTGGGACACTAAACATCTGTAAGCCACCGCTCCTACTCAGCCGCCTCTGCACTGGGCACATGCTCTCTGTGCTGCTGCTGCTGCTGCATGTGTATTTCCAGCACAGCTTGTGAGACTGTGTGCAGCATACTTTGATGCTGGTCATATTTGGTATGAGTTGTGAGCCAATGTGTCCGTGTGTGTACAGCATGCCTTTGCCACGGGGGCTTTTTATGTGCTGCACGACTGAGAGCAAACAAAGTAGCAAACTAGTGTGTCAACTACAGTGGAAGAGACACATTTCAGTTTACCGTATGTGTGATGTGTGTTCATATGTTACCCACAAAACTGAAATGTTGCCTTCAGTTGCCCTCACATTTACGTAATCTAACCAGGGCAGGCCCATCCCCACAGAAAATGACTGGATAGAGCTCGCAAGCGACTGCCCACTTTTGGAACAGCTCCAGTTCCAGAAGTGATTTCCATTGTCATTTCAGAAAATGCTTATGTAACGAGTTTTAAGCCTGGAACCAAGCTAACCAGCTTGAGTTTTATGGTCTGTGTACATAAACAATCATAGACTTCAGTGGTAGCTGCTCACTATCCTTTCGCATGTTTGCTGGTGCGGTAAACATTTCCATGGTAACGGCAAGGTCCACCAATCAGATATGTCGCTGTTACACTTGGGGGTAGCATAGTACTTCTCTTGTACGTTTGAGTTTTATAAAACAAGGTTGATTTTATACTGACTTGTGGCTTCTACAGGGGCTAAAACCATCGTTTCACATTCTCGCAGCTCATGGTAAGTCTACCTTGGATGGTTTAGACATCATGGCTAATAATCAAAATCCTCATGGAAAAAAAGAATGGGATTTTCTCACTTCCGGAAGTGAAAATCTCTTCTCAGTCAATCATGTGAGTCAACAGTTCCTGCTTTTTCTTTTTATTGTGTCGTGTGAGAGTACAGTACAAACAGTGAAAACCTTTGTAGTGAATTCAGCAGAAAAAAAAAAATGTTTTATTAAACGCCTTATGTTTATTGACTTCTCTTTCATGTCAGTTCTTTTGTTCTGCCTTTGTAGTGGCAAAATATCTCTGTGCATCATCATTTGTGAGCAATCTGAGATGTCAGAGGTGTCCTTTTGATGTGGAGTGCAGACCTCATACGAGGCACCACCTGTGCGCCTGTGTATGCTTTAGTGTGATTGCCTATGTGTGAATGGCTGCATGTGGGTGTAGAGCTTTGTGTGTGTTTGCATGAGAGCCTGCCTGCATGTGTAATTATGAGTGTGCGTGCGTGCAATCAGCCACCTCCAGCTCCTGATCCAGAGGGAGCAGAATGGGTGTTAAAACGTCACCGTTCTTCTTCTCTTATACCTTACCTAATGACTCTAGTAACTGCAACGGTCTGATGCTCATTGGCAGTGTGTGTCGCTGCCTTTGATTCCTGTGATCTACCACACACAAGTTCAGCAAACACAGTTTGTGACACACAATTTCAAAAAGGTTTTTTTGGAGTCCCTGAAACTCTGTGCAGTTGCCCTGTGTGACATCATGCATCAAGCAGATGACCTCAGTAGGGGTGTGACGAGACACCCAGCTCACGAGATGAGACGAGACACGAGATTTGGTTGACGAGACGAGATTTTAACACTATTTTACAGAAAACTTCAATGGAGAAATAAGACTGGAAAAATAGTCCTTTATTCAATCGAAAGTCACAAAATGAAAACTGAGCACTGAAAGGATTTTGCCATAAACTCAAATGACTGGCTTCTCTCCTGTATAACTAACAGTTACACTGTTACTTATTCCATATGTATGGTGGAGAGAGAGTCTCTTCACTCAGAGAACAAAGGTTACAACATAACCAAGCGTCTTCTGGCAGTAGTTGAGACTGTTGAGACCAAATGTTTTGTACTTGAATTTGTCATTGATCAGTAGACAGAGAGAAATAAAGCTTATTAGGGGTCCAAGCCAGAGGGGTGGGAGAACCGTGGTAGCAAAGCTACGCGGTTCACACAGCAGGGCTGTGGAACGCTATTGTTTTCGCAAAGATTATTATACTTCCTCCGATGAAATGCACGCTACAGCCTAAACCGTACGTGGTAGGGGGGTGCCATTTTCAGGACTGGTCCAGAACCCTACAGGGACCTCAGGTGCAACAATTGACCCACTTCCACCACTAGGTGGCGCTATAGCAGAAAAAACGCGTTTGGACTATAACTTCCAAACCGTACATTGCACATTGAAAATACACATGAATCTCCGGATATAGGCCACGGCCATTTCCGCCTAGACTTTTATGCGTGAAAAATTGCAATTCATTGTAAACCTACTTTTTCTTACTCCTCCTGGACCGTGCGACCGATCTGCACGGAACTTGGTACGTAGCATCTCCAGACCGACCTGACAAAGAGTTATCAAAATAATTTTTATCGGATAAAAATTGCGCAAATTACGCACAAAAAAATGTGTGTAGCTAGCTACAAAAACACAAACTTTGCCAAATCTCAGCCAAAATAAATGCTATCAACGCAAAACTTTAGATTCTTGGTTGCCATGACCCTCTTGTTTTTTTTTATGAAGATTGGCCACTAGGGGGCGATACAAGTACAAAAAGTGTATATCTCATGAACGGCTGATTCGATTTTTACGAAATTTTTGAGGGTATCATCTAGGGCCACTCCTGAGGCCACGCATACAGTGGGGTGCTGATTCGTCAAAGTGGGCGTGGCCTATGGGACCCAGGTTTGAATTCACCATTTACACTAATGTGAGCAACTTCAAATTTACAGTGTAGATGTACAATGGTACTTGGACCTCACTTACCAAAAATTACACGTGGTACACTAGGTGGCCTTATAATGACGTCAAACGTGTTTTTGCCTATAACTCCCACATTACACATCGCACATTAGAAACCCTTATATCCATGTGTTCCTTGAATCAAGCTGTTTCTGATGATATAGGCCACGCCCATTTCCGCTAAGATGTTTTTTTTCGCAATATCGCGCAATGTGCAAAACCAACTTTTTCAAACTCCTCCTAGGCCGTGCAACTGATCTGCACGAAACTGAATGGGAAATAGCTATTGCATTTCACTACAGACTTTGGAGGCCTCACCGCCGTCATGCTTTGGGTTCTCCTTTCGCGGGCTCTATTGTTTCACATTGATTACATTCTAAAGCACAAATAAATTACCATCAAACTCTCAACAGATAACTTTTGTGAAGACAGATGCTATTTTCTCCTCCATTTTAGTAATTGCTGCACTAAACAAGGGAGTAGGCTACTCTAGTATTGATTTATGACCATTATAGGACGAAGGGAGAACATTTCTCTTTATTTGATGTCATTAAAAGTAAAGTTAGGTTTTGCTGTCGGCTTCCCGACTCATTTTAACAGAGAAAGAGACAGCGCCACAGTGAACTGCATGCTGCGGACCTGTGTGTGTGTGTGTGTGTGTGTGTGTGTGTGTGTGCGTGTGTGTGAGTGTGTGAGAGAGAAAGAGAGAGAGAGAGAGAGAGAGAGAGAGAGAGAGAGAGAGAGAGAGGCACTCTCTAACATTCTAACTTTTTTTTTCTTCTGCTATCGCTCTGCAGAAGAAAACTCAGAGTCAACTTTGGAGAACAGCCGGTGAATCTTCTATGCTAATTTCATGTGTACTGATATCACGAGACACTTTTTACCTCGACAAGAAATCTTGTCACGTTTGATCTCGTGAGATCTCGTCACACCTTTAGACCTCAGTGGCTGTTGATGGAGAGAATGGAGTCAATGTTCCCAGAGAATATAGTGATCATGCCCGCAAAATTCACTTTTGCAAGTCTGAGTCAAGTCTTCAGTGTGTAGGCATGAGTCTGATGTCTTATTTAGCTATATTTCCTTATATATTAGAAGTATTGATGTTAATTTAGATTCAACCTGCCAGTCCTCATCGATATAGTGGCATGTGTTATGTAGCTCTCCGCTGTGAGCACCGTCCAGCAGAGAGCCACGAACTTAGCAGAAAAAAAGCTTAAAATGCAACTTGCTAGTTCAAATTTAGCAATAGCATGTGAACTAGTAGTTAATAGACTGTATGTCATAATATAGTACATATAATATAGTATATAATATAGTGTAATAATTTTTTTTTATTATTACTTAAATTTTATAAAATAAAAATGTTTTTGTTATATTGTTTTTTTAAACAAAGCCATTTTTTCTACAGAGACCGCGTTTTTTTCACAGTGTGTTCAGGGGACAGGCAGCTAGCGGATAGTGAGGAGATGTTTGCTTTATGTGACAAAAAATGTTGTAGCCTAAAAAACGTGACATCGCTTAGAGCAAATTTTAAAACCAGTTTTGGAATGTAGCTAAGTACATTTTCTCCAGTGCTGTACTTAAGTCCAAATGTTGAGGTACTTTACTTGAGTTTTTCTTTTCATGTCACTTTCTACTTCTACTCCACTACATTTCAGAGGGAAAAATTTTACATTTTCCTCCACTACATTTATTTGACAGCTTTACTAACTAGTCTTGCATTGAGTACTTTTACTTTGAATACTTAAAGATCATTTTCCTGATGATACGTACATACTTTTACTTAAGTAACATTTTCAATGCGATACTTTTACTGTAACAGAGTGTTATTACAGCGTGGTATTAGTACCTTTACTTAAGTAAAGGATCTGAATATTTCTTCCACCACTGTTTAACACTAGGCTGCGCTGTATTTTGGTGCTGGGGGTTGCAATCTCAGTCGCGGATTGGGTAAATTTTCATCACATGGCTATGCATGACAGTAAACAAACATGGCTGCCTTCTTGTAGCTGAAAATCCGTAGAATTGTATGCATTTTACAGCTTCTTGATCATGCAAATGGTTGATTTTTCTTTTTTTCAACTTTTGAAGTTGGACAGGTTCTATGCATGTTTTTAATCCACTTAGTGGTTTTCTGGCTTAACTTTAGAGCTTTTTTTTCATAATAGAGAGCCGAAGTCACGCCCTTCTACTTCCGGTCCAATGGGACCTATCTTTCGAAAAAATATGAACGGTATGAATAGGGAAAGACAAATTATTTTTTGATCCCGTTTGAATTGAGCCATGAATTTACATAATTACAATTATGATGCGTTATGATCAGTTTAATAGATCATTTCGCAAGTCAAGAAAGTCTCAGTTGAAGTATAAGACTGTGAAAATACGTAATTAGAAAGACTACACACTTCAAAGTCGCATGGATGACGTCTTGCTGACGCTACGATGTCTGTGTGTATCGTACCGGGGATGTAACGTTACTCAATTGAGCAGCGGATCTTGCTTGTTCTTTTGCTTATCTGCTGAAAACACTTCACTGGATAAAACACATCAGGTAAGATAACGTTACATGTGTTGTGGAATAGAGCTAAGAAAAAATTATCTTTTAAATTGATGAACATCATATTTGTAATCCATAGCTCAATTCAAACGGGATCAAAAAATAATTTGCCTCTCCCCGTTCAATACAGTTCATATTCTTTCCGAATTAAGGTCCCTTGAGGTCCCCCGGAAGGGGAGGGACTTCACCTCTCTATGGCGGCACGTTCTACCGAGATGCATTCATGGATGGTCGGAAATTGGAGAATCCGACAAACAATTTGGTTTTTTCAGCTTCTTTCTAGGGTAAAGGGTTTTTCTTTGGCGTTCTTTGTAAAAAACACATGCTTTTTCAAACACGCCGGCGGGTTTTAGGGTTAGGAGGGTTTTAATTGTTTAACCAAGATACATTATTATTGTTCAGTTAATGGTTAAACGGTTAATTATTAACATCCCTAATTAGAATTGGAAGCTTACTTCAGTGACCTGAAGAATGCACAACCTCTATTACATTAAACTACTGTGAAACTTATGGAGAAAAAAAAAACCTTGGAACTTGGAACTCTTAAAGTCAATAATTTTAACAGGCCTTGACACATGAAAATCTCATCAGTAGCTCAGAAGAAGAGGAATCTATAGATTTTTGAGTCTCTCTTTCCAACCCTATTATCTGTTAATCATGGTCTAAATCATGGTTGTGCTGTTGCTGCCATGATAAATTATAAATATTTCAAAACTCAAGAGAGATGCCATCCATCTCTCAGTAACATTTGACAAGTTTGTTTCTCTTTTTCTTTTTTGTAAAATGTATGTATTTTTTTTATATATATCTAGGTCAGCCTTTTACTCCCCCTTCCCCTTCAGTGTCATCTGAAAAGAGGCAGTAATTACTTTTTATTATCTTAAAAAATCCCAGATTAATAAGAATACTCATATATTTATAACATGTTTACGCCACCATGTTTACTCAAATGCAAACAAGCCACACAAATTAACTGTGCCATAACATTTTAAATGAGGCTGGTTTGTTTGTGTTGAGTATCTACAAATGATCTTTTAAACATGCCATTGGTCGAACTTCTCTAAAGTAACTCCAAAAAGCAACCAGAAAGAGGCTACCTGGGGACAATTCCTCGAGTGCCTCTAATGAACAGAGGAAGGGAGACAACAAACATGTTTTCTTCTTTAAATCTCCTGGCCTTGGCTGTTTGATATAAGATGTATGCCAAGACCTCTTGTGGTTTGGTGCAGTGCAACGGGGAGACTATAAAAAGAGCAGCTATTAGACAGGGCTTTTCTTTAGTATGCATGCTAAAGTAATACTAACTCTGTGCCACTCTTTATCGGGGTAACAAGCCTCACCCTCACTTGTTAAAGATATATACACATTTGGCTTGTTTGTGTTGTGTTCTTTTCTCTATCCTTTACTGTCTCTAGTAACCTGCTCGGTTTGAGGGTGACTGTTGAAAGATAAAATATGTGTAAATTTTCCTTGTATCAATGTGTATGTACATGTGTTTATTGAGGTTGATTCATCTCTTTTTGACTTTTTGTTGTCAGAACATCCTCTTGTCACTTGTCAGATTTAGCCTCTATGACATTTTAATTATCTCTCTCCTCATCTCTTATCGTCTCTCTCGGTATAGTCTGGATCAACTGAAGTACATTTCCAGGATAATTGCCTGACATCCTGCGCGTGCAAGGTACGCTCTGAAAATGGCAAGTTTTAAAGAAAATTTGGATCATGCAACAAGGCAGGCCTGGTTGTAAAGATTTACAAGGAATATGTTTACAGCATTTACCATCTAACTGGGACGTTTTGGGACCGATATGAGAGTTTTGCTATGGAAGTATACACAGCGATACACTGGTAAGAGCAAATTGTGTTTAACCATGTATCCAGCTAATTTAAATGGCTCACGTTACTTTATTGTGTGAACAGTTAACTTAATTTAATATTGTATGTGGCGTTTTCTTTTGCGGGGTGCAATTATTTTCACCAAAACAAGTTCCATCCCGAGACCATTTTGCCGAGCCACCGTCGCTGTGTCCGGAGCTTAGTGCCAACAAGCAACCCACCGTTTTTTACTTCCCTCTTATCCTAGAATGTACAGTGGGGAGAACAAGTATTTGATACACTGCCGATTTTGCAAGTTTTCCCACTTACAAAGCATGTAGAAGTGTATAATTTCAAACAAAAATCCAGAAAATCACATTGTATGATTTTTAAATAATTAATTAGCATTTTATTGCATGACATAAGTATTTGATCACCTACCAACCAGTAAGAATTCCGGCTCTCACAGACCTGTTAGTTTCTCTTTAAGAAGCCCTCCTGTTCTCCACTCATTACCTGTATTAACGGCACCTGTTTGAACTCGTTACCTGTATAAAAGACACCTGTCCGCACACTCAATCAAACAAACAGACTCCAACCTCTCCACAATGGCCAAGACCAGAGAGCTGTGTAAGGACATCAGGGATAAAATTGTAGACCTGCACAATGGTGGGATGGCTGGGATGGGCTACATGACAACAGGCCAGCAGCTTGGTGAGAAGGCAACTCTTGGCGCAATTATTAGAAAATGGAAGAAGTTCAAGATGACGGTCAATCTCCCTCGGTCTGGGGCTCCATGCAAGATCTCACCTCGTGGGGCATCAATGATCATGAGGAAGGTGAGGGATCAGCCCAGAACTACACGGCAGGACCTGGTCAATGACCTGAAGAGAGCTGGGACCACAGTCTCAAAGAAAACCATTAGTAACACAGTACGCCGTCATGGATTAAAATCCTGTAAGTTCCCCCTGCTCAAGCCAGCGCATGTCCAGGCCCGTCTGAAGTTTGCCAGTAACCATCTGGATGATCCAGAGGAGGAACGGGAGAAGGTCACGTGGTCTGATGAGACAAAAATATAGCTTTTTGGTCTAAACTCCACTCGCCGTGTTTGGAGGAAGAAGAAGGATGAGTACAACCCCAAGAACACCATCCCAACCGTGAAGCATGGAGGTGGAAACATCATTCTTTGGGGATGCTTTTCTGCAAAGGGGACAGGACGACTGCACCGTATTGAGGGGAGGATGGATGGGGCCATGTATCGCGAGATCTTGGCCAACAACCTCCTTCCCTCAGTAAGAACATCGAAGATGGGTCGTGGCTGGGTCTTCCAGCATGACAACGACCCGAAACACACAGCCAGGGCAACTAAGGAGTGGCTCCGTAAGAAGCATCTCAAGGTCCTGGAGCTGAAAGTCCGTATTGCCCAGCGACAGCCCCGAAACCTGAAGGATCTGGAGAAGGTCTGTATGGAGGAGTGGGCCAAAATCCCTGCTGCAGTGTGTGCAAACCTGGTCAAGAACTACAGGAAACGTATGATCTCTGTAATTGCAAACAAAGGTTTCTGTACCAAATATTAAGTTCTGCTTTTCTGATGTATCAATGCTTATGTCATGCAATAAAATGCAAATTAATTACTTAAAAATCATACAATGTGATTTTCTGGATTTTTGTTTTAGATTCCGTCATTCACAGTTGAAGAGTACCTATGATAAAAATGACAGACTTCTACATGCTTTGTATCAAATACTTGTTCTCTCCACTGTATGTGTGGTGTAGCCAGACCTTACTCTGCAGTGCTGTGGAGACAGGTCTGGCAATGCTAGACTACTCGGTAAGATGTTTAATTGCTGTCGTTCTTTTTCCTCCATCTACTGTTTCTGGACTTCTGTTAGAGGCATGCTCTATAGACTCGGAAATGCAAGGGACCTCCCAAATACACAAATATACAACCGCACACTCCTCGGCCGTCAATCAGCCTTCCCCATCCTCTCTACTGCCACCTCCTCTACCACAGGGAAAAGGTCCTTCTGATTAGAACAGGCCTCTCACTGAGTGCCATCCATCATCATCTAACCTACTGGTCCTCCCTTCTGATTACTCTGTCTCTCACACACACACTCACACATGCACAAGTAGCATAAATACGCACACACAGAGAGACACACACAATATATGAATAATTCACATTGATTGAATCAGGATTAATTAGCTATGAGGTAATCATTGGCTGCAAACAAGGCTGTATGTCAGGAGAGTTGACATTTAGTCGACACAAGCGGGAAAGAGGGGAGGGGTGTGTTGCGTGTGTTGGTATTGGGGGGCAGTATTGCTGCTGTTTGAAGCATTACACAGAGTCTGCTCCTTCTCCACTGTCGGAGAGAGGGTCTGACTGAGGCCTGTTTGGTTGTAAAAGCAAGCTGACAGCTTTGTTAACAAGTCCGAGCAGATGAGAGGGATTATTTTATTCCATGGCATGAGGATGGTATTGAGCAGACAGCCCTCAGTTAGCTCTGGATTTGTCGGCTTCCAGTAATTCACTTGTGATTTTTTATGAATTTGCCTGTTACACAGTACTAGGCAGTCCTAGCTGTCACAATTAGAATTGTCATGTTATCTTTCAGGTGAGGAAGCGTTGCAGTCATCTTTAAAGTTGCATCTTGAAACATTAAAATAGCATAGTGACATTAGTATTATACATTGACATGTAATGGTTTTGTAATATATATTTTTTTGAATAAGGAGGTGTCATGATAAGACACAGTCTCCAAGTAGCTTTGTTTACCCAGCATGTGTTCCTCTAGAAGGAGTGGGGAGGCACTGGTTGATTCTAGACATATTTATGCCAACATGTTGGCCAAGTGTACTATATTCCCTTTATAACGCTACATTTCGTAGCGTTATAAATGGAATATAGTACACTTGGCAACACCAGTGGTTGTGGCTAACATGTAGACTGAATCTATCTATCAGTAAGTACAGCAAAGGAGCCAGCTAAATCTGTAAAAACAACTTCTGTACAGTATTGGACTTTTTTTTTTAAGTTTTCCATTCATACTAAACACAACAAATGAAAACAGTCAACCTTTTTTTGGTTTCTCACTGCAAAACAAAAAGTAGGCCTTACATTAGTGGGGAGGAGAGCTGTCTGAGTAGTGAATGAGTAAATACATTTACCTCCCTTTCAACCTACAAGAAACCAATTCTGCCCAACATGACAAAACTGACATTTTGGTGGGCAGTTGTTAAAAACTAAATATGTGTATGAATTCAATTAAGGCATTTTTAACTCAGAAGAAATAATGCTTTTAAATTGGTTGTAAGGCAGCTGAGCTAGGACTGTCTGGTGATATTTTTATTTATTATTATTTTTATTCAAACCCTAACAACACTTGAAAATCAATGTGTGTGTGTTTGCTGCAACCTTAGTATGGCTCACATTACATCATCTTCATTACTTACAATAATCAATCATTTGCACTGACTGAGGTCTGCATACCTGTATACCATACGGTACTTTATAGTAAACCTGTGTCTGACCAGTGTGTCTGATACTACCCACCCCTGTTCTAGTAACAATATTAAAACTACGTGGACAGTGGAGGGTGTGGTTGTAGTTTATAATATACAAATATCTATGCAAATCGTATTCATTTATTATACTTGGACATATTCGTAAAGCAAGTTGATGTGTTTTACCCTTCAGTGGTTACTGAAAAAAAAAACTTTACTCACATTTTATCATGATTATTTGATCATAGTTAACTGAAGGTCAAAAAAGCATTTTTCTAATACATATCAATTATACATCTTCAGAGATCTCTCTGTGCCCGTGTTTGACATTTCTCTTCATAGCAGAACATGCTTTGAGGATGTGTGGGAAATGTGCTAACACAATAGAGCACCAAGCTAATTATGTTGCTGTCAATTATTTATTGGGGACTCAGGTTCGCAAGCTCTCAGACACATACAGTTTCCTCTATACCCAGTGTGTCTTAAAGGCTCGCTCACAGGGACCACAGAAGAAGTTATAGGCATCAATATTTCATAGTTAATTACCACGCCAAAGACTGACTTTAATATTCCTGGAGAGGTTTTGCAGCTCAATGTTGTTAGTGACACACCAGGCTGGAGGAGTGTCGGATGAATTAATAAATATAGAAGGATATGGATAGTCAAACCACTCCTGCCCAATCACACATATGCATGCCAGTGAGCACATACACACAACCTACACACACTCTCTGGTAA